>NC_084592.1:43054741-43104700 GCF_033807715.1 Cololabis saira | reverse complement strand
AACCAAGTTTTCTTTTGCACATTTCTTGTAGCATCAGCTTGGGAGGTAGTGTGAATGGTGACAAGAATCCAAGAGGGTCATAGATGGAGTTAACCACTGACACACGGAGTGTGCATGGACGATTTTCCAGTATGATCTTGAACATGAAGATATCCGTTTCCACACACCAGTGCAAGCCAAGAGCTCTCTCCACAGGTAGGTTATCTTTATCCAAATTGAGCTCTTTGGATGCTTGGGAATGATCTTTCTCAGGGATGCTTGCTAGGACTGCACGGCTATTGCTCATCCACTTTGAGAGCTGGAATCCTCCCTTTGCACATGCTGCAGTGAGGTCCTTTACCACCTGCAAAGCTTCTTGTTCTGAGAACACAGACTTTAAACAGTCATCCACGTAAAAGTTCTGTTTGATGGTCTGTAGCACCTTGTCACTGTAATGAGCCTTGTTGTCATCAGCAACTCTTTTTAAAGCGTAACTGGCACAACTTGGTGATGATGTTGCTCCAAAAATATGAACTTTCATCCTGAAGTCCACCAGCGGTTGTGTCACATCTCCATTAGGCCACCACAAAAAACGAAGAAAGTCAGTATGTGGCGGTGACACTTTCACTTGATGGAACATGGCTGTGATGTCAGACATTAAGGCAACTGGTTCCTGTCTAAATCTCATGAGAACACCGAAGAGGGAATTTATGAGAGCTGGACCCTGTAGCAGTTGACTATTCAGGGAGGTGCCTCTGTAACTTGCTCCACAATCAAATACAACTCGTAGTGTTTTCTTTTTAGGATGATACACCCCATGGTGTGGAATGTACCAAACTTTGCCTTCTGTGCCATTCAGTTGTTGTTGAGGTACTTGTTCTGCATTGCCGCTTTTGATGACATCAGATAGAAACTGTGCATACTCCTGATGATATTCCTTATTCCTTTGAAACCTTCTTTTCAAGCTCATGACACGCTGTTCAGCAATGCATCTGTTGTTTGGCATGATGACATTGTCAACCTTAAAGGGTAAGTCAATACTGTAGTGGTTGTTTTCCAGATGAGTTGTTTCTTCCATGATTTTGAGAAACCTCATATCTTCTCTTGACATTACAGTTTCTTCATATGACCTTTCATTAAAGTCCTGGTTGTACTGTGTAATCAACAGCTGTTCCACTTTCTCAATGGAAATCCTATTGGCAGTAACAGCCGGGCAGCCATTCTTCCCTGTGTCACTTCCTCCTCTTAGTGGACCATTCACCACCCATCCCAATAGGGTGCGAACTGCATAGGGTCCATCGTCACGGCTGTTGATAATTTCCCATGGTTCCAAAAGCTTTGGGGCATTTGTGCCAATCAACAAATCCACCTCTGCGTCAAGCTTGGGAACTCTGATCTTATGAAGATAGGGCCATTTTCTGAGATCTTTTGTGGTGACAATGTTGTCTCTGGTAACTGGCATGGTTTGCTGAGTGTAAACCTCAGGTAAGTCCATAAACTTGTTGTCATCATAACCAGATACTTTGAGTCCAGACAAAACATGAGTTTTTACAGTAGTTGCTTGTCCCATTGTTCGCAAGAAAATGTGTGTTTTGTTGCTGTCCATGTGTAGCTGTCTCATCAGGTGCTCTGTACAAAAGGTGGCTGAGCTTCCTGGATCCAAGAAAGCATAAGTGGTCAAAATCTTATTTCCATTCTTGGCCTTTATTTGCACTGGCACAATTGAGAGTACACATTCTTGCTTACCGGCCCAAGTGCGAGCACAGGTCTGCTGAGGGACAACAGCATACTTTGTTGGCTGTTCTTCAGATGATTTGACCTTGGTTGTGATATGAAGTATGGTTGGATGCCTTGAGTTGCATATACTGCATGTTACACGACCTTTGCAGTTCTTGCTGACATGACCAGGTTTTAGACAGCCAAAGCAAATGCCTCTCTGCCTTAACAGATCAAGTCTCTCACAATGAGTCACGTTCTTAAGTTGTTCACAGTTTTCAATTTTGTGATATCCTCTGCATATGCAACATGATACAATCTTGCTTCTTGATGAAGTGGAGTCATGGCAGATGAGTGATTCTGTAGATTTGATATCTGCTGAGGTGCTGACTGCAGCCACAGTAGCAAGATTTTTATTTCTGGGCATAGATTTTGTGAGAACCTTTCCTTTAGCGGTAGCAGTCTGCATGTCCTGGATGTTTCCAAAAATAGGATCAGAGAGAACCTTGACTTGTTGCTCCATAAAGTTGACAAAATCAGGGAACAATGCTCTACATCCATGTCTGTCCTGTAAGTCACAAGCAGCTGATCTCCATCTTTCCCTTAACTTGTATGGAAGTTTCATCACCAGAAGTTTCAGGTTTGATGGTACATTCATCTCCTCTATATACTGCAAGCTTCCCATCATATTACAGCATCCTCTCAAGAACAACATAAAAGCTTGAAGGGAACCAACATCCTCTGCCTTTATTGTTGACCAATTTAAAGCCTTTTCCATGTATGCTGCTCCAATCTTCATTTCATTGCCAAAGTGTTCCTTTAGTAAGTATTTGGCTCTGATGTAGCCTTGATTACCTGGCATATGGTAGCAGCTTCTTATCAGTTCTCTTGGCTGCCCCCTGGTGTATTGCTCTAGGTAGTACAAGCAGTCTTGGCTATTTGAGGCTTTACTTTTAATCCCTTGTTCAAATGCCATAACAAACGATCCATACTGTAGAGGGTTACCATCAAATATTGGTATTTCTCTTGGTGGAAGAGATGCTGCATGCTGTCATTGAATTAATTGAGTAGTGATGTATGTTTGGTGCTGAAGGATGTTTCCAATATTATGAACTCCATTTCCATTTGAGGTCTGAGTTGCACAGACGTTGCTTGTTCTCTGGTCCTGTTGTGAATTAATGGAGGTTACAGCGCCTCTCATTGGTGTTTGAGAAGATTGTGCTGGCTGCAGTGAAGTGAAGCTTGTCATTTATGTTTGTGCATGTTTCCTTTCCTTTGGACGTGCACCAAGTGGGTGTAGATATGGCTGTTGTTGTGATGGTGGCTTTGACTCAGGTAAGGCTTCCTTAATTGATGATGATGATTTCGTGGCTTTATTGAAATATGAATTCATTCCATGAGATTGAGCATGGACACTTCTTGTTTCACTGCTGGTGTCCAGTATGGCTATTTTAGCTGTACAGCAGCTAGTTCAGTTTCCATTTCCAGTTGTTCTCTTTGTCTTTTCAATTTCTCCTCTTCAGCTTCCAATGCATGTTTAATTTCCAAAGCAGCCATGCGTTGCATTAATGCTGCCTTTTCAGCCTTTGCCTTAATACATGCAGAACTTGTGGAAGATCTTGAAGAAGCCTTTGAATGCGATGAGAGCTGAGTGTTTTCATGTGCAGATATATTTGAAATACTGTCATGGGGTTGTATTTCATTCTCCATGTCACATTGTTTTGCATCCAACAACCATTTATTTACATCATGCAAGAAATCATCATTTGCTTTGCTTTTCTGTTCATACCAAGTTTGTTGCCTTTCATGTTCTTCTTCAGGCAGTGGGATTTCCAACAATGTCCTGTGGGTGTCAGCAGCATCATCACACAGCCCTTTAAACTCACTTAAAAGTTCTTCAACACTGCAAACAATATCCCCTGTTATTTTGAGAGGTAGCAGACTGTGAATCTGTTGCTTGATTTTAGAAGCTCGATTTAGATTTAAAGGAGCTTGAGGCTCCTTTTAAGAAATGAGACTCTCTAGCGCCACCCTTCACCACGACGGCCGTCGGGGGTATTGCAGCCAACAGTGAAGCCGGCACGGGAGAACGGGGAGAACGCACATGCAGCGTCATGTGACGTCACATCCGCAGGACAGCGCGGGAAATTCGGGACCGAATTGCAGCACATTTTGCAGCACACAGCCTGTTCAAGGCAAAGGAGAGATACACTAGAGGGCTCATTCTTTTGGGTTTGGAACGCTTCATCTGACATTATTATTAGAAAACTTAAAATGTATAGGGATTTTTTTCATAAATCTTGCCACAATCCGGCCTCAAGCTCCTTTAACTTCCGATTTTTTTGCAGATTTTCGAGCAGCAGCATGACACCTTTTGCAGTCAATTTTCTTTCTCTTTTTTCCACATCACTTTTTGCAGTGTTCTCAACATGAGTTACGTCTTCAGCCTCATCTTTATCATCCATTTTCAATTGTCAATTGTGTGACGTCAGAGAAATTTCATTCATTCATAAGCGGCAGAATTCCTCCACTTTCCAATTCATTTCCATTTAATTCATCCCAGCAACAATGATTCCATTTTCCATAACTCATTCAAACAGACCCAGATTTTATGAAGTTTTATTTCCTCTTCAACAGGCAGCGATTAAGCAAATCCACTGTGTCTCTTTACCTTATTTCTTGCAGCGCTGTTTGAATGAAGTGAGGAGGTGATCGCAGTGCGCAGTGTGTTTCCAGTTTGCGAAGCCGATCCGACCAGCAGCCTCCTTCCAATGCCGTTCATTCCTCCGTCAGGAACGTTTTTACTTTGTGTGGTGACTATCTCACAAACAAAAAGAAAGTTTGATTAGTCACACTTGCGGTGGTTAGGAATGTCTTTAACTCATAGCCTTCTTTAGTCCAACAAATCCACTTTCTAGAGCAGTTCTCCTTTGGGTGACGTTCCCATTTATTGCACAAAAATGATGATTTAGAAAACTGTTATATTACCAAATAATGTTGAACACAACGGTTGGCATACGCTACGGTAAAAACGTGTGCTCCCTCCACCACTCTGCCCCGACTGCTGACAATCACCAACCTATAACACCTGTGCAGGTGTGGCAACCAATTACCTGTGACTGACGTAAATAGCAGAGTGAAACCTACACCCTCTAGTAGGAAAAATAAACTAAACACATACACATACAATTAAACTAGGAAATGACTCCTACAATGTTTTGTTATGTTATGTATTGTATTGTATTTTTATGTTATGTTATGTTATGTATTGTTATTTTATGTTATGTTATTTTATGTTATGTTATGTTATGTATTGTTATGTTATGTTATGTTATGTATTGTTAGGTTATGTTATGTATTGTTATATTATGTTATGTATTGTTATATTATGTTATGTTATGTTATGTTATGTTATGTTATGTTATGTTATGTTATGTTATGTTATGTTATGCTATGCTATGTTATGTTATGTTATGTTATGTTATGCTATGCTATGCTATGCTATGTTGTGTATTATTTAAAAGTCTAATGGCCCAGGGATAATAGGTGTTTTTGAGTCTATTCTATCTATCTTAATGACCTGCCTGGCTATATAAAGGCGAATGACTGAATAATTTTTTTATTATTATTAGTATTATTATTTGTCTCCATCTGTCCCTCTGTTTAGGAAACTTTGCATATTGTCAGTATACGATATAAACATACTTCAATCATGCACATTTATTTATAAATGTATCCATCTTTCCCACTTGCTTTCCAAATCTTTTCATGAATTCTTTACAGCCGACTCTCAGGTTTATTCTTACAACACAAGACACAGTAATAAACTTCATCCCCCTTTTTGTCGCACTACACACAGCCAGTTTTCTTTTGCTTCTAGACGCTCCTTAAAGCAGCACAACGTAACTTTCAGCTTTTCTGAGTTTGGCGGCATCTTTTGGACAAAAGCGGTAGTGCTTTACCAGAAAGAACACTACGTTTCCCATGAGCACCAGCGTGTACTGCCGGAAAACTCCTGTCCCGTCGCATGCATTTGTTTTGAGAGAAGACGGGACGCTTTTCTGTTTCACCAAGTGAACAGACGGAACGCAAAAAAAAAGATGTTAAACTGCTGGAAAGGAACTGGAATTTACCGGGATACCTTAAACAAGGAAGCCAGGGAGTAGTATATGGAGAAAATAATGATTATTAACGGTCTGGATCCATATGAAATCCCTACTAAAGAATGAAGCTCCTCGTCAGAGCGCCACTCTTTAGAAGGATTTACTGCCGCAGTTCTGCAGAACCACCGTCTTAGGCTACCTTGTTTAGGAGTGTTTGGCAGCTGCTTTGGTAAATGTTTGACTCGCCATGTGTTTCAATAAATTAGTATAATAGTACAACATACAGTACATGTTTTGTATTACTCTTACTTTTCTTTTCTTTTTTTTTGACTGCTTTGAAGAGGCTCCGAGGCGTGAGCAATATTTTTTTTTCCTCGTGAGATTATTTTTTTCCTCTGCAGCTACAAATCAAATAGTTAATATTTTTTCCTCAGTTGTTGTGTGTGGAGCTGCTGCAGCCACAACGCAGCAACGGGTTACCAGCTTCTGTGGAGCTCTGCGCTCCACGCCCCGCCCATTTTCGTCTCAACTACGAATCGGGAAGGAGGGGGAAGTGACGTATGCCGTAAAGCAGTCAAAGCCGTAAAAATGTGTAGTTTTTTAGTGTGGAAGGGTTCCTACCATGCTCCTCAAAGTTACATAGTGCCAGTGAAGGCGATACAGACCCCTCAGACCATGACATAAGTTCATTAGACCTGTTGGAAGTTTATGTACCATCACAATGACTCTGGAAATATGATATTAAGCTGGAAAAGTTACATAGTGCTGCTTTAAGATGGAATTCCTATCAGTTCATTGTTGAATCATCCTCTTCTATCAAAATGTTTAAGTTAAGACTTAAAAATATTCTGTTAAATCAAGACTCTAGAATTTTTATTTTACAGTATGTTAGATGTGGATTATTACCCTACTACATACTCTCATGTTTTTGTTTTTTGCGTTCCCTGCTCATGTTCTTTGCTTTCTTATTGTCTGTTGTTTTAGCTTCTTTTTTATTTTGTGAATACCAGTATTATTGTTGATTCAGATTCAGATTCAGAAAACTTTATTTATCCCCGAGGGGAAATTGCAAGACAACTGAGCAGCAAGACGTTGAAAATATCAAATAGAATAAGAAGTAAAATAGAATAAAATGAACAGATAAATGGGGGCATGTCTTGTTATGTACAAAAAAATTATATATATATATAAATATAAGAATGTCAAAAAAAAAAAAGTTGTTGATTTATTTGTCAATTCTTTTATTTCCTTGGGGAGGTGCTTTTTATAAGCCTGTACAGGTTTTTTTTTTAACCTCTCCCGCACATATTACTTTTGTCTGTTAGTTGTTGTTTTTGTTTTTCTCTTTTATGGTGCAAATAAAAAAAGTAAAGTGAAGGAAAGTAAATATCAAATAAAGCTAGAGAATTGTTTTTTTTCTCTCTTTATCGTATAATGTTCACAAAGTGTAATTCATGCAATTCATGTCATGGGTAATTGTATTTTGAAGGATCAAATACTCAACATCCCATATTATCAATTTCACATCGTGCAAGAAATGATGGGTAAAAAAAAGAGGTATGGTGAGGGAAAGCAGGCACAACCTAAGGGGCTATGGCATTTTTGAGCAGAAATGGCCAAGAACAAAAAAAATGTCAAGGTGTATCAGTGTCGAAGGGGTGAAACTATGGAACCGCCTGGATGAGGAACTACAAAAAAGTAGCTCAATTTACAAATTTAAAAAAAAATTATAAATCTAAAATAATATATAAATATAGAACACTAATATAAATTATCTTCATATTAAACTGTCTAAATTATGCAACTTTCCTCCTGCAGCTGTCCTCAATCGTGAGTGACCACATTTATTTTCTTCTCTTCTTTGTTAATTTTCTTTGTTTTGTTCGTTCGTTTCGTTTTCTTCTTATTATTATCTTTTTTTTTTCTTTTCTTTTCTGTAGTCTTTTCTGTCAGTTTTGTTGAAAAGGATAGGCAAAATAAGCCATGAGGCTTCAGCCTATGCCTTTTTGGTCAAAAAAAAAAAAAAAGGAAATGTGTACATATATATATATATTATTTTTTTTTACGACGGAGTATTAGGGCCAAACTAAGACAAAAAAAAATATATAGGAAATTACGAGAATAAAGTCATAATATAATGAGAATAAAGTCGTAAAATTACGAGAATAAGGTAATAATGTTGCGAGAATAAAGTCGTAATATTATGAGAATAATGTCGTAATATTATGACAATAAAGTCATAATATTACGAGGATAATGTCGTGATATTACGAGAATAAAGTCGTAATATTACGAGAATAAAGTCGCAATATTCTCGTAATATTACGACTTTATTCTCAAAATATTACTACTTTATTTTGGTAATATGACTTTATTCTCGTAATTTTACGACTTTATTCTCCTATTATTATGACTTTATTCTCGTAATTTCCATTTTATTTTATTTTTGTCTTAGAACATATACATACTCTGACTATACATATATATATATATATATATATATATATATATATATATATATATATATATATATATATATATATATATATATATATATATATATATATATATATATATATATACATATATATCTCTACGTGTGTGTATACATATACAGTGTGTATATGCAAACATCTTAAAATGTAAATGACCAAAACAAAATAAACTAAACCAAATGGGCGTGACAATCAAACGTTGAAAATGGCCTGTGCGCATGCGCAGAACCACAGAGCAGCATTTCTCTACAGGGAGCGAGGATCGGCAGAACACCGGTCCGGCTTCAGGTCCGGCTGCAGGCGAAGCTGCCACCGCGGCGGGACGATGACCGACCAGCGATGGAGCTCATCACCGCCCAGGCTGCCCCAGCTGCGGGGAGGCAGGAGGAGGTTTATACGATGCATCTACGTGGTGGGCTTCATGGTGAGTCAGGAAGTGATTGTACCGGTCAGGTCAGCTGTCTGGCTGCTGGTTCCTGCTCTCATAACTCAGAAAGGTGGGATGCAAAAACAAAACAGGTCCAAATGCAATGTTTACAACCGCTTAGAAGGAGTTTAGAGACCTGACACTTTTAAAACTGACCACTTTAAGTATCTGTGACCTGGTCAGAATGCAGAATACAGTAAAAAGTGAGAAAATCAAGTCAAAGAATGATACAAATTTTAAAAATCCTGTAGTTTCTCAGTCAGAAAAGGATTTAAATCCTTCCTTGCGAGATTTAAAATCTGGCATCCACAAAAAAATGAAGAAAATAAAGGTATTCTTCCTTTCTAATTGTGCATTTCTGCAAGAAAGTGTCAACTAAACCCAAAGTTTTACACTGTAAAACCAGTTTTGTAGAAGTGTTTAAGGCAAGGCAAGTTTATTTATAGAGCACAATTCAACACAAGGTAATTCTAAGTGCTTTACATCAACATTAAAAGCGGCAATTAAAACATAAATAACAAATAAAATGAGATAAAATGATAAGAAAAGAGGTAAAATAATAGAAGAAAAGAGGTAAAAAACAGGTAAAATAAGATTTAAGATGGCCACGCCCCCATTGCTGGATATAAAAGTATACCTATGTATTTACAAAGTATTAAGCCAGTATAAAGTCAACTTTGATGTTTACTTAAAGTGAGAGAGATCTACTGTACTTTGGTATTTTAATAACCTCTCTAAAATAGCTCCGAGCCAAGTTCTTATAGCTTTTTTATGGTTTTATAGTCATAAACTAATATTTAAAGTGACAGAGTGCTTCAGGCTGGACTGATGATCCTCACACGAAGTTCAGTTCACACCTCGAGGCAAATTTTTGACAGTTCCAGTTCAACCTGCAAGAAAAAAATCACGTGACTGTGCAGATGTTGCAGCAGCTCGGAGGCCCAACATCTGCGTGGTTTCGCTCATCTAATTTACCAAAAAAGAGATCAGATTCTGTGGGACGTGGGGGGAAAGTCAGAAACCTGTCAGGACAATTACTGCTGCTTAAGGTTAAGAAATGTCCCGTAACGGGTCGCGTTAGAACACCGTATGAGTTGCTGTGCGTCTTCAATTAGGTGTTTGGCACACGCTGCTCTGGATCTCACAAGTGCAGACTAACAGGATGAAAGATGCCTCTCTTCTGAAACCGTGTGCAGCGGATTCTGGCCTTTCGGTCACTTGTTTGACTCGCACGATTATTTATTTGGGAATCGGTTACCGTGGTGACCGGCGATGCAAACCTCTCTTTTTTTTTTTTTAGTTAGTTAATATTTATTTCAGTCAATCACAAACGTAAAAATCAACAAACAAGATAACAAAGGTTTTTCCCTGGTCAACATTGTGATTATTTTGACCGAAAAGGTCAAAAGCTTATCTTTTTTTTTTTTTTTACATTTTTTTTTTTTTTTTGACATTCTTATATTAATATATTTTTTGTACCTAACGAGGCATGCCCCATTTATCTGTTTATTTTATTTTTATTTTATTCTATTTGATATTTTCAACGTCTTGCTGCTCAGTTGTCTTGCAATTGCCCCTCGGGGATAAATAATTTTTTTCTGAATCTGAATCTGAATCTTGCCCACCTTTTAACAGAATAGAATATACAAAAAGAACAAATGAAGTATCATAAGTCTACACAAAATAATAATAATAGTAATAATAATAATAATAACAATAATGACGATGATGATAATAATAATAATAATAATAATAATAATAATAATAGCTTAAATAACTGTAATAATAGTAATAATAATGATAATAATAATAATGATAGCTCTGAAAACAGAAAGTGAAAAGAAGGAAACCGACAAAACCAATTTAAGTTGTCATTTTATCTCATGCATGTGTGCATTAGGAATGGGTGATATTTTAACGTTCACGATAAACCGTCAAAAAAATTCCCCACGGTAAGAATTTGTATCTCACGATAAAAACGGTAAATTCCCGTTGATGACGTTTTTGTGTAAAGCCGGATTGAAGGAAGGAAGGAAGGAAGGAAGGAAGGAAGGAAGGAAGGAAGGAAGGAAGGAAGGAAGGAAGGAAGGAAGGAAGGAAGGAAGGAAGGAAGGAAGGAAGGAAGGAAGGAAGGAAGGAAGGAGCCTGAAAGAAAGAAAGAAAGAAAGAAAGAAAGAAAGAAAGAAAGAAAGAAAGAAAGAAAGAAAGAAAGAAAGAAAGAAATGAGCCAGAAAGAAAGAAAGAAATGAGCCTGAAAGAAAGAAAGAAATGAGCCTGAAAGAAAGAAAGAAAGAAAGAAATGAGCCTGAAAGAAAGAAAGAAAGAAAGAAAGAACAAACTTTTGCAGTACAGGTGTACTAATTTAATTGTTTTTTAGCCCAGGACTTTTATATTTCATTGGTGTAGTTTAGTTAGTTTAGGTTTAGGTTTAGGGATAAATGCCAGAAATGATCGTGATCATTTTTTAGTCCATACCGCCCAGCCCTAGTGTGCATTCTTCTTTGTTTGCTTATTGTGTTTCTATAAATGTGTCCATTACCCTTTTCTCTGACTCCCCCCCTTATCTGTCATCTTCGCTGTCAGTCATCAATGTATAGTTAAATCCTTATTTTGCAGTCCGTGATAATAAGATATCTTCAGTTGTTCTAACATATCTTCTTATCTTCTCATCTGCAAATCAACAGAATCATTATTTCGAGGTCTGACTGTAATTTTCTCCTTCTCATCCGGTTGATATTATGCAATAAAGAAGGAAAAACAACAAATCAAATGTCAGAAACGCTGATAAACATCGTTGTCCTTTATGGGTTTGTGCTGACGTTCATTTCTGTTGCTTTCGTGCAGGACTTGTTCGGGGTGAGCATGATCATCCCGCTGCTGAGTCATCACGTCAAGGCTCTCGGGGCGACTCCCACGGTGGCCGGGATTGTGGGTAAGTTCAGGTGGTCTTTACCTTTACCTTTTACGTCTTCACCTGCAGAACTGAACGGGTTATTACAGGTGACATCAGCTATCAGTGACTGCGTTTCCATGCATCAATAACCCTTTTAAAACCCGAATATTGGCAATAACCCGAATTTGCACGGCCATGTAAACACCAATAACCCCTTTGAATAACCCGAATTTGGTCATATTCGGGTTTTTAAAAACTACTCCTTTTAAAACCCGAATATTGGGTCATGTAAATGCCTAACGGAATATCCCCATCAAACGGAACATGAATTTGTTTTCTGCGCATGCTCTGTTCACAAGGAATCCTGTGCTGCGTCCGAAATTCCAGACTTCCACCCTAATGAGTATGAAAAATTAGTATGTGAGATTTTTTAGTGCGTCCGAAACATTAGAACATACTCAATAGTGTTGTGGAGCAGAAGCTTCTTCTTAATAACCAGAACGTGTGGCTTTAAAATCGGACATTTATTCTCCTCAAAACAAGTTGCAGCTTACAAAAAACGGGAGAAAACCGATCTTTTTCCGACATCTTCAGCAGTCAGTTAGAGTCTAAAGCTAACGGTTAACACACGTTAGACCATTTCCTGTAGACTTCAAAATAAAAGCATTTCCATTTGAAACCGGAAATAGGGTATTTTCAGTACAATCCATTTAACGTTTATGTTCATGTTTACTTTACTGTAAATAGCTGTAAATAAACTGTAAATACTAAATGTAAATAAACTGTAAATAATGTAAATAGTGCATCTTACACATTTTAACTTTTAACAGCATTTTTTAACATTTAACAGCTTTAAGTAAACAGGAATTATCTGTTTAAATCCTTAATAATAAAACAATTCACAACAAATAGTATGCGCTATCCATACTCATTCCGGATAATTTTTTTAGTGTGGATTGATGGACACTAGCCGAGCAGAAACTTCCCACAATGCAATGCAGCGGTGTTTGGTTGCTAAGTGATACGTAGATGTCATAAGTATAATATTAAGTATAATAATATTATTATATAATATTAATATTATAATATTCGTATATAATAATATTATATAATGTAATCTTGTTTCGGCCAGAATAAATGGGAAATAGCGGAGCAGTGCTGCTACTGCTGCTGTGACAGGTCATTTCCTCCCAACGGCAGGAAGTGACGTGTGCGCTCTTAATAGTACGTCCAAATTAATGCACACTACTGATATTTACTCAAAAGTGTGCCCAACTTAAGTATACTTTTTAGTATATACTTTTTAGTATGGCATTTCGGACGCACCGCTGGTCTTTTGAGTCCAGGAAGTTCTTATAAACACGGCGAAACGCAAGACCACGCCACACTTTTGGAGTGAGGAGGAGACTAATCATTTCATAAATGTAATGAAGGATATGAACATTTATGCATTTGTAGACGGTAGAAAGTACCGGGATAGTGAGATTTACAAGAAGGTGAGCGAAAAGTTTCGCGAAGCAGCATTTGTTTTGAATTTGAATACAGGAAGAAGAAGCAGAAATGACGGGAATTGCGTCATCACGTTCTCCGTGCATCGCTGGTTTGATCCAGATAATGTTAGATAATGTTAAAAGGTTCGTGATTAACACTTAATGCTGTGACAGTTTTTTTTTTAAATCTGAGGGTAGTGAAAAAGGTATTAATTGGTATTAAATTTAACATAAGGATTGCTGTATAAACCCTGTATTAGCAATAACCTGAATTTTGACTGCATGTAAACGTAGTCAGTGACACGGCTCAGGTGGAAGTGCCGAGTCAGACGATGAGCATCAGATACACACATTTTAGTAAATATGAGAGAGAGAGAGAGCACGTGGTTTTGTTTTTTTTTAACAATTTTTTTATCGAAAAAGAACATTAGACAATTATAGTCACTGAATTATAGTTTACATTTTTCCCTTTTAACCCTTTGATTTTATACCCATATTGATTTTCAAAATGTATGTACAATTACAACCAAATAAAGCAGAGCAATAATTCTTTTTGCTTTTTGTTTAACAGGAAGAGTTTCAATCGCATATCCTGCATTTAGTGTTTCCCAGAGTTTTAATCCATTGAATCGTTTGGAAAAATCACATAATAATGCAGTAAAATTGCGGAAATCTTCATAATTGACATGGCGGGTTATTTATAGATAAGGTACATGCTCACAGCACGTCCTACGTCACCTAGTCGGTTTGAATTTGTGCTCTTGTTCGTGCTTTTTATCAGAGATTTTAACGAAAGATTACTCAGTGACACACACACACACCACACACACACTACACACTCACTATACAAGCCACACACACACATAACGGTATACCGTGAGTTTTGGAGCTGATTTCAGTGCCGGATGAAGATGCAATAGCTAAACGCAATATATAAGATGATTTATCTCAAAAACTAAAGTATGAATTCATTACAGATACATTTCCCGTGGTTTGAAAGGCTTCTCTGTTACTTTTTTCCATTGACAATTTTAAGGGATCCAACTTCTGTATTTAGAAAAATATGTGTAAATTTAAAAAACTATTAACATTTTTTTGGTAGTTATTTGCACTGCAGCAATTTATTTAGTTAGTATGGACTTTTAACATACAGAATATTAAATATTGGCTTATATGGGTTGTTTTGATGCATAGCAAATAAAAATACTCCATAAAATGGCAGTATAGCATGTAAACATGTAGAATATGCTTGGGCGGACTTGTTGTATGGTACTGTAGGTCATAAAGGGTTATACATACCGGTATATGCATATGTAGTATACCACAAATATACATACACAGTACTGTATTTTCTGGACTATAATCTGCTACTTTTTCCATAGGTTTTCAACCGTGCAGCTTATACAAAGGTGCGGCTATTCTGTGAGATTTTTCTTCCACCACTCGGGGCGCTCTAACCGGAATTAGAATCAAAACTAAGACAAAATAAATGCAAAGAAGAATATGCTACTTCTTCTTTAGCAGATAGAAGTAGGTAGAAGCAGATTTCAAACAGATAAATAGATAAATAAATACCGGTTATTTTCTCTTGGTTCTGTCCCGTTTTAATCAGCAAAGTTGCTGCCGTGTTAAAAGACACTGTTAGGAAAGATCTATTTAGGTACAAACATGTACATCATTTACAGTTCAAAATCCTTCTGTACATGTAGTAAATATCTAATCTAAAAACATAAATATCTGCGGCTTGCAGATCTTTTTTTTTAAATAGAGCGGATGCGGCTTGTATATCTTTTTTTTATTATTCCTTTAAAAATAGAGCGGGTGCGGCTTATATGCAGGTGCGGCTTATAGTCCAGAAAATACATACATACACACACGTGAAAACTTCAAATAAAAATCAAATTGTGAAGAAATGAACAATGAACGAGTTGAAGCAGTTTTACATACATTGACATATATAATTACGTTATCAGTGTTCATCAGAAGGTTTGGTCCCATTTCTAATGTAAAAAACAAGCAGTCATAATGAAATGAACTCTTGTTAACTCGTCTCTGGAGATCAGATAAATCTTTGTGGTCATAAGACATTTCTGCAAAAGTAAATCGATAACTAAGCTCCTTTTTTTTATATTTTAAAGACATTTTTCGGTCGTAATCGTGCTTCAACAAAACAAAACCCAAAGCAAAAATGCAATATAAATAAAATCAGTGTAAATTCACACTTTTTATGCATTAATGTGTTTGTTTATTGCATGATATTATAGCTTTAGTGTTATAATAGTCGTGTTATAAAAGTATAACCTTAATTATGTATTTAAGCTGCGCTTATGTAGTGTCTGCTGTGAGTTTTTATTTCAAATACGAGCTAATAAACACATGAAACACACATGAAATCGTCTCTGGAGATCAGATAAATCTTTGTGGTCATAAGACATTTCTGCAAAAGTAAATCGATAACTAAGTTCCTTTTTTTTAATATTTTAAGGACATTTTTCGGTCGTAATCGTGCTTCAACAAAACAAAACCCAAAGCAAAGATGCAAAATCATTAAAATCTGTGTAAATTCACCAATTATCCACACTTTTTATGCATTAATGTGTTTGTTTATTGCATGATATTATAGCTTTAGTGTTAATAGTCATGTTATAAAAGTATAACCTTAATGATGTATTTTATGTGGTGTCTGCTGTTTTTATTTCAAATACGAGCTAATAAACTCCCTAAACTGTTGTAGGGTCCACGTATGGGATCTTGCAGCTCTTCTCAAGCACGCTGGTAGTAAGTATGGACTCCTCTCTCGTCCTCTGCTTCTCTTCTCTTCTCTCTGTTTTCCTCTCATTGAGCTGAGAACACACTTAGCGGCCAAAAAATGCTGCATTCCCACGAAAACAATGCACACTGTTCCGTGTCGGCGTGACGGAGGTCACGTGATGCTCGCGGTGTGCAGACTTCATCACAGAGTCGGCCTGTTGATGAAGTTTTTATGTAAAGCTGATTTATGGTTCTGCGTTAAATCCACGAACAACGTACGTGAAGGAAGGAAGGAAGGAAGGAAGGAAGGAAGGAAGGAAGGAAGGAAGGAAGGAAGGAAGGAAGGAAGGAAGGAAGGAAGGAAGGAAGGAAGGAAGGAAGGAAGGAAGGAAGGAAGGAAGGAAGGAAGGAATGAGCATGAAAGAAAGAAATAAGGAAAGAAAGAAAGAAAGAAAGAAAGATATGAGCCTGAAAGAAAGAAAGAAAGAAAGAAAGAAAGAAAGAAAGAAAGAAAGAAAGAAAGAAATGAGCCTGAAAGAAAGAAAGAAAGAGAAAGAAAGAAAGAAAGAAAGAAAGAAAGAAAGAAAGAAAGAAAGAAAGAAAGAAAGAAAGAAAGAAAGAAAGAAAGAAAGAAAGAAAGAAAGAAAGAAAGAAAGAAAGAAAGAAAGAAAGAAAGAAAGAAAGAAAGAAAGAAAGAAAGAAAGGCCAAAAAATGCTGCATTCCCACTAAAACTTTTTTCCATTGAAAGTTTTGAGGCATCCAGCTGTTGGATTGCTGTATTTAGTAAAATATGCATAAAATTTAAAAAAATGATTAGTTATTTGCACTTTTTACCAATTTATTTAGTTAGTATGGACTTTTAACATACAGATTATTAAATATTGGCATATATGGGTTGTTTTGGTGCATAGCAAATAAAAATACTCCATAAAATGGCAGTATAGCATGTAAATAAAGCTGATTTATGGTTCTGCAAAGAAAGAAAGAAAGAAAGAAAGAAAGAAAGAAAGAAAGAAAGAAAGAAAGAAAGAAAGAAAGAAAGAAAGAAAGAAAGAAAGAAAGAAAGAAAGAAAGAAAGAAAGAAAGAAAGAAAGAAAGGCCAAAAAATGCTGCATTCCCACAAAAACAATGCCCACTGTTCCGTGTGGGCGTGCCGGAGGTCACGTGATGCTCGCGGTGTGCAGACTTCATCACAGAGTCTGGTTTTTACCCAGAAATCAGTCCTCGTCCTTGTGACAGCAGTTGATCAATCACTAGGGGGAAACTTTAGTTTATCAGTAAACAAACGTTTCCGTGGCGAGACGAGGAACGGGACACGTCTGAAGTCTGAAGCCTTATCAGCGCCGCCTGGCTGCCGGCAGCAGCTCCTGAAATTTGCTGTAATTCTCAGAGGTCATGCGACAAATTAAACACATAAAGAGTCATCTGTTGGTTCCTTTATGCAGACCAGCTGAATCCTGGTAAAAAACGCCGGGGATATGGGAACAGCCGGGTTGCTATGGCAACGCCAGCGGGCCGAGATCCAGAACACCGCAAACTCAATTGGTTCCTAACGTGATTATTTGGTGGGACGGTCGTGTCTCTGTGTGAGAGACGGAGGGCGAGAATCTAATAAAGGCCGAGTTACTTGGTGAAGCAGTTCTTCTTCTGGGTCATGTGATCCATCAGTTCACATAGCTGCACAATGAAGTTACACCCTGGTGCTTTTATGATTGTTTCTGTGTGTTGATGGCTGATTGAGGGTTTTGCGGGGGAGAGCGGCTCTCTGACGGATGCTTGTGTTGCTGATTGAGGGTTTTCTGGGTGGAGAGCGGCTCTCTGACGGGTTGTTGTGTTTTGCAGGGCAGCTGGAGCGACGTGGTGGGCCGGCAGGACTCGCTGCTCACCTGTCTGCTGCTCAGCGCGCTGGGGTACGGCCTGCTGGGCATGAGCTCCAGCATCGCCCTGTTCGTCCTCGCCAGGATCCCCGTGGGTGAGTTCACAGCCACATATATATGTATATATATTTATATTTATATATACAAACATACACACGTACACACACATACTTCATGGTTTACAGCTTAAAGGGATTGTGACATGAAAAACAAATTTTTCTTGATTTTTTGTGTTTTGTTGGGTGTCTTGACATCAATTACACCCAAAAAACAACGAACTTTTAACATTCAGTGTATTGTGTGCTTTCTGGGATTTTCCGCATAACTATGCAAAAACGTCGCACCTGGTTTGGTGGCGGGCCGTTACGTAACGGCCCGCTAAATCACCGCCCCCTCCACCCAGCTCCCTGCCTCCTCTCCTCTCCAGCGCACCATAAAGGCTGATTTATGGTTCCGCGTTACACCGACGCAGAACCTACGGCGAAGGGTTACGCGGCGACGCACACTTTATTTACATGCCTTTATTTTTATGATTGTTTGCTGTGGTTCGCCCTCCTGCTTTTCCGTGCATGCTTCGCCTGTCGCTTCCGGCTTAACTCTCCGACGCCGCTGTGAGCGTATGGCTGGAGGAGGAGGAGGTTTGGAGGAGGAGCGGAGCAATGATTGACAGGAAAGGGGGAAAGGAAGCATTTTTCACGGCGCAAAAAAACACTGTAATAAAAAGCCAGGAATAGAGTACTAGAGTGAAGTTTTTCTTGTTACACTCTTTTAGACACATTTGAGGGATGTTGGCCAAGACTTTTAATAGTGTTAAAAGCATGTTAAAAATGATGTCACAATACCTTTAAGAAAACTCAAATATCCTATCTCAAAAAATTTGAATATTCTGGGAATAATTTAATTGCATTACAGAAAATAAAGAACTTTATCACAATATTCAAATTTTCTGAGACAGTCCTGTACATATACACATTATATATATATGTATATATTAGGGGTGTAACGATACACTAATCTCACGATACGGTACGATACACGATATCGAGGTTACGATAACGATACGATATTATAGCAGTATTTTTTTAACAACCTTGAATGAGGAACATATGACTGGCTCTTTAGCGCCGCCCTAGTGGTTCCTTGGAGCTTTTTCAAAAATGTTTGACCTTTTTTTTCCCTCTTTATTTTCTCTTTTTTTCTCTGTTTTTCCTTTTTTTCCTTTTTTTTCTTTTTTCTTGTTTTTTTTCTTCTTTTTTCTTCTTTTTTTCCTTTTTTTCTCTTTTTTTTCCTTTGTCCTTTCCTTTTTAATTTCAACTTTTTTCTCGAAATTGTACTTCAACATTAATCTCGACATTTCGACTTTTTTGTCGACATTTTGACTTTTTTCTCTAAATTTTGACTTTTTTTCTCAACATTTCAACTTTTTTCTCGAAATTGTACTTCAACATTAATCTCGACATTTTGACTTTTCTTGAAATTTTGACTTTTTCCTCGACATTTCAACTCTTTTCTCGACATTTCCCCTTTTGCCATTTGCCTTCATTCTAAGGCTTATACAAGACTTTTCATTTTTTGCGGCTCCAGACATATTTGTTCTTTGTGTTTTTGGTCCAATATGGCTCTTTCAACATTTTGGGTTGCAGACCCCTGCTCTAGGGCCAGATGTGCAAGGTAAACCGCCACTAGGGGCCAGATGTGGCCGCACATCTGGCTGACAGGTCTGAGCTCGGCGTCTGTCCTGCAGCATCAACTTGACTCCAGACTTTAAGGCGCTGAAACGTCCCAGTCACCATGAATGCAGCACGATAACAAATCTAACCAAATGTGTTTGGAAACAAACTCGGGGATCAAAGGTCCATCAGACTACAGATAAATGACTGCAGATGTGTCAAATTATACCTCTAATATAGAAAGCAGAGTGTTAATTTTAGTAAACCTAACCTAATAGTCTTATAGCGGCGTATAATTACCGACGGTGCTGTAGGCTGAGATGTGAGTGTATACTGAAGACGCGTCATGACTTTACTTACATTGGTCTTCATTGCTCCATTTCACTGGTTATGAAAGAACATTACTTTACTAGATTATCTCTTCTCACCGTGCAACAGCATTTCTTTGTATAAAAGTTTAAACGGTCAACAGAAAGTTGTTCACCCACTAGGGATGGACGATATTTTACCGTTCACGATATACCGTCCAAAAAATTCCCCACGGTAAGAATTTGTCATCTCGTGGTAAAAATGATAAAAAGGAAGAAAGAAAGATATGAGCCAGAAAGAAAGAAAGAAAGAAAGAAAGAAAGAAAGAAAGAAAGAAAGAAAGAAAGAAAGAAAGAAAGAAAGAAAGAAAGAAAGAAAGAAAGAAAGAAAGAAAGAAAGAAAGAAAGAAAGAGAATAATAATACATTTTATTTATATAGCGCTTTTCTGGGCACTCAAAGACTTCAATAAAGAAGACTTTATTCACGAAATTTCGACTTTTTTCTCGAAATTGTATTTCAACATTAATCTCCACATTCCGACTTTTTTCTCAACATTTCGTCTTTTTTCTCGAAGTGCACAATAAAAGAAATCGTCCACTCAAATTCTTTTTCTCCTGCCTGGCCCTAATACGATTTCGGATTCTGGTGTCAGCCGATGCCGAGACCCGATCCACTTACAGTGTTTTTGTTTTTTTAAGTTCTTTTACTTTATAATCAATATTTAGTACTGACCTTGTACGATCGTTATCACCGTCACTGCTTTAGAAACCTTTATAAGGTTCTACCGTGATATTTAGCTGCTGGACTCGCAGCTTTGCATCGTGATTGATTAAATTAACTTAATATTGACATAAAACTGTCTTCTCCTCCTGCTGGAATAACAAGCAGGAAGCTGCAGAGGCAGGACTGTGTGACGTACTGTATGTCCTGTTTCTGAGAATTAAATCTCAGCTGGTTTGGAGATGTAAACGCTGGCTGAGACCGATGCCTTCACTGTCAGCAGAATCGCTGAGTATTTCTGATTTCTGATGAGTCAGAACTGGAACAACTGCCCTTTAAAGTCATTACATTTTATTTCATTTGTTAACTAATTAGAAAGTTATACAACCGCATTTCCTGAAAAGTCGGGCTGTTTTGTAAAAACATGATGTCATAACCAGCTGAATGTAATCCATCAGTTTTGATGTTTACTTCAGTTCTGTGATGTTTACGTCCTCCCCGCTCCGTCAACAACTGGAGTCACGTTTAAACTAATTAGTTTAAATGTGCTAATACTAATACTAATTAAAGTTTTTAACAGCAGGAGGAAATCAGGGAAAATACTCAATAGCCCCATTCAGATATCACTGACTTAGACAAGATCTTGTCATGTTTTTTAACTAATATATGTCCACAGCCATACAGGACTGTCTCAGAAAATTAGAATATTGTGATAAAGTTCTTTATTTTCTGTAATGCAATTTAAAAAAAACAAAAATGTCATACATTCTGGATTCATTACAAATCAACTGAAATATTGCAAGCCTTTTATTATTTTAATATTGCTGATCATGGTTTACAGCTTAAGAAAACTCAAATATCCTATCTCAAAAAATTTGAATATTCTGGGAATCTTACTCTTAAACTGTAAGCCATAATCAGCAATATTAAAATAATAAAAGGCTTGCAATATTTCAGTTGATTTGTAATGAATCCAGAATGTATGACATTTTTGTTTTTTTAATCTCATTACAGAAAATAAAGAACTTTATGATAATATTCAAATTTTCTGAAACAGTCCTGTACGACATCTCCTCTGAACTTTCAGAGTTTTGTTGCCTCTTGAGTTGATTACAGTTAAATAAAAGTTAGTTACAGTTGATAAAGTCCCGTGGTGACTGATTCTCCACGCGGTTTCTCTTCCAGGCCTCTTCAAACACTCCCTGTCCATCTGCAGAGCGCTGCTGTCCGACCTGGTGTCGGAGTCGGAGCGCCCCCTGGTGATGGGACACTTCAACGCCGCCTCCAGCGTGGGCTTCATCCTGGGCCCGGTGGTGGGCGGCTACCTCACCGAGCACGAGGGCGGCTTCTACACGTCCTCCTTCATGTGCGCCGCCATCTTCCTCGTCAACGCCGGTGAGACAGAACCGCGGGGAGAACCCGAACCGTATGGAGCTAGAACCGTCTCAAAAGTGACAAATGCACACGCCCATCCACAAATGCACAGGATGATTTTCAAATGCACAGAACAGTTCACACATTTACGGAAGAGTATTAGGGCCAGGCAGGAGAAAAACAAAAATAATATTTTATTAGGGCCAGGCAGGAGAAAAATAAAAATAATATTTTAGAGGAGAAAGATTGTTTTTCATTATGCGCTTCGAGAAAAAAGTTGAAATGTTGAGAAAAAAGTCGAAAAGTCGAGATTAATGTTGAAGTAGAATTTCGAGAAGTCGAAATGTTGAGAAAAAAGTCGAAATTTTAAGAAAAAAGTCGAAATGTGGAGAAAAAAGTCAAAAAGTCGAGATTAATGTTGAAGTACAATTTCGAGAAAAAAGTTGAACTGTCGAGAAAAAAGTCGAAATTTTGAGAGAAAAAAGGCAAAATTTTGACTTTTTTCTCGAAATTGTATTTCAACGTTAATCTTGATTTTTCGACTTTTTTCTCGACATTTCGTCTTTTTTCTCGAAGTGCACAATAAAAAAAAAAGTTTTTCTCTTGCCTGGCCCTAATACTCTTCCGTACACGTTCATAGGACAAGATACACAAATTTATTTCTGCTGCACACACAAATATAACCTGATTTACAAACCTTTTTTTTAGTGCTGTCAGGTGATTTTAAAAATGTATCTAATTAATTACAGGATTTATAATTAATTAATCTAATTAATCACATTTTAATCTCATATCTGCTAAAGGTCCCCAAATAAAGAATTAGAATTCTAGGACATTACAAAATTGCAGTGCATGACTAATCAATTGAATACACTAAGAAGAGAAGATCTGTGTTTTTAGTTTAGTTTATTTGCACATAAAAATATACAACTGTTTTAAAAGTACAGACAAACAGTAACTAGAAAAGGAAAAAAAATACAATATAATCAAAATGTGCGGGAGGAACCAAAAAAACGTCATAAGAGCGCACCCCACGTGGGGGACGATTTACTCGTAAACCAATCAGATTAAAGGGGCGGATACACTTGTTTGAGCCTGCGCTCGCGTCCGTTCGCTTAGAAAAGTGATTCAATATTTGCTAGTAGTTTACAGGTCTGGGGATCGATTCAGATGTCAAGAACCGATTCCGATTCAGAATCAATTATCAAGATTTGATCCGATTCCGATATTGATTTCAGTTAGTGTTATTGAAACTGTTTTTTCAGCTGTTGCATGAATTATATGACTGTAGTTCTGCAACATATTACTACTAGTATTATATTGAGATTCAACAGCAAGTATTGGCAGCTAATGATGCTGTAAGGACCAATCAGCTCCCAGAATGCTGATAGAACTGCTTTCAGAAACATCGTGGAGCAGAATTACCAAACAGATCCAGGGAGGAAACAGAGACGGATGAAATCAGTTTTATTTTTTCCATTTTCAGTGTTTTTCAGGTTTTAAATTTTTTTTTTTAGCATTTTATTCAAATGTAACCCCAAGACAGTATATACAGTAACGATTTATAGACAATTTATGCAATTATAACTGAAAACTTTAATGTTTTCATACCTTTAAACATATTTAAAGGCAAAAACATAGCACTACTTATTCTTGTGTCCAACAAAACATTCCTTTTTTGGGCATAAACAAAAAAAATACCAAAAGTTGTAATGTAATGATGAAAAAAAAAAAAATCGATCTTTAGCCATACGAATTGATTTTTAGGAATTAATATGAGAATCGATTTAGAATTGGAAAATTGATTTTTTCAGCACAGGCCTTTTGTACGGAAGAGTATTAGGGCCAGGCAGGAGAAAAATAAAAATATTTTAGAGGAGGAAGATTTTTTTTTTCATTATGCACTTCGAGAAAAAAGTCGAAATGTCGAGAAAAAAGTCAAAATTTCGTGAATAAAGTTGAAATGTTGAGAAAAAAGATGAAATTTTGACTTTATTCTTGAAATTGTATTTCAGCATTAATCTTGACATTTTGACTTTTTTATCGAAATTGTATTTCAGCATTAATCTCCACATTTCAACTTTTTTCTTGACATTTTGACTTTTTTCTCGACATTTCGGCCTTTTTCTCGAAATTGTACTTCAACATTAATCTCCACATTTCAACTTTTTTCTCGAAGTGCACAATAAAAAAAATCTTCCCCTCTCAAATATTTTTTCTCCTGCATGGCCCTAATACTCTTCCGTACTTTTGAGACTAGTTCCAGCTCCGTAGAACTGACGTCCGGCGCTTGCTCTTGCAGGGCTGGTGTGGATGCTGCCGTGGAGCGAGATGCTCGCCGACCGCCGCCAGACCAACCGGAGCAACGATCCGGGCAAAGGTTGCCATGACAACCACTGCAGCAGGGCCGTCCAGAACGGGTCCCACGGGCCCCGACCGGCGCTGGCGGCGGCGGACGCCGGCGGGGCCCCCGGCCCCGGTGGCGGGGCACCACCCGGGAGGAGCCGCCGGCCCGCCTGGCGGGAGGTTTCCCTGCTGCAGCCGGCCTGGCGGCAGCTTTCCTCCGTCAGCTCCAAGATCCGGACGGTGGCGTCGTCCGACATGTGGGACCTGTTCCTGGTGCGGCTGCTGATGGCCGTGGCCATCATGCTGTACTACAGCAACTTCTCCCTGGCCATGGAGGAGCGCTTCGCCCTGCGGCCCAAGGCCACGGGCTACCTGATCAGCTACAGCAGCACGCTGGGCGCCCTGGCCGGCTTCCTGGTGGGGCCCGTCACGCAGCTGTACCGCAGCAACATGGCGGCGCTGCTGCTGCACTCCACCGTGCTCACCTGCTCGCTCATCCTGCTGTACGCCGCCGCGCCCAGCGTCTGGCAGGTGCTGCTCACCTCCACCTTCTTCGCCATCTCCACCTCCATCGGACGGACGTGCATCACGGACCTGGAGCTGCAGCGGGGGGGCGCGCAGGCCAGCGGGACCCTGATCGGGGCGGGCCAGTCGGTGACGGCCGTGGGCCGCGTGCTGGCGCCGCTGCTGTCCGGCCTGGCGCAGGAGTTCAGCCCCTGCGGCCCCCCGAGCCTCGGGGTGCTGCTGGCGCTGGCCGCCGTCGCGCTGCTGCTGCTCCGCATCCCCAAGTGGGACCGGAGAGAGGCCAGCAAAGTCGCCAAACTCTGACACTCTCGGTGACAGCAATCCTCAAAAAGATATCTATGCAAATCCAGCACCAGCAGGAAGGAAGTGCTCTTATTTAGAAGGAGCCAGCCGTGACGAACAGCAGATTCAGCCTCCAGCTTTTGTTTTGTTTTTAATTAAACGAGGGTGACGCTGAACATCCGTGGACGTGACGACCTTCTCTCAGGATCACCAGGAACCGGCTCCCGAGTGGACCGAGCCTTTAGATACGCTGAAGTCTGTCCAGACGAACCCGTCTCTGCACGTCCCCCCCGCCACGTGCATTTTGTGTTTTAATACAAATTTGTAACCACTAAATGATTAAAATTAATGTCAGTCTGCTAACGATACGCTGTAAGGTTGAAACAAACTACTGATTTACTCAAAAACAAGAAGAAGCTGGTGATTTTACTAAACTACAGTACGAGGTGATTGTTGTACTCAGGGTGCGATTTGCCGGTGGGGATGGTGGGGATTTTCCCCCCTCTGGTTTACACGTCTTACCCTCTGCTGAATTATTTTTATCCTCGGTGGGGACAAAATGTACCGCCCCCACCCAAAGTATTTTCACCATTACATCGTAATTATTAACAAGTAATAACAACCAAAATACACAAAGTTCATTCTGCTTGTGTGTGATTTTGATACCGGGAGCGAGTCGCGCCCACAGAAAGCAGTTTTATTTTGAAAACCAACCGGATTTTCTTGCATTCCAAAAGTCCGACTTCCGGCCCGCCAAAATAAAAGATACAGTCAGTCAAATGAATGAAAAACTGAAAAGAATCCAGAGCAGCATATCCTCATATTTTACAGGATCACGACTAGGGTTGCAAAGGGGTGGAAAATTTCCGGTAAATTTCCGGAAACTTTCCGGAAACTTTCCATGGGAAGTTAAGCTTGGGAATTTTGGAAATATTCCAAATTGGAAACTTTCCATGGGAATTATGGGAATTTATGGGAATTATTGGGAATTTATGGGAATTAACTGGAAATTGAGGGTAATTTAAACAAACTGTATCATATCCAAACATTAGCACCTAACTTACCAGCTAGCTAGCTACTGTGTTAATACATTTTTATTTAATATTTGCAAGTTAAACATTAATACCATTATAGATCAAATATATTTACCCCATAATATTATCAAAACTTACTTGACTTTATATAGTCCGTGGGCTCAAATGTGTGGCTTCAATAGTCTTGTGCTTTGAGCTCAAATGTGTGGCCTCCAGGCTTCAAGAAATCACCTGTGCATGTGATGGAGGAATGCACAGTGCCTGTAGGGGGCGTGGCCTCAATAGCCCTGCAGTAAGCAATGTGCTGTGTGTACAGAGTGTACTTGCATTAAATCTGGTTGTTTTAGCCAAGACTATGCTACAATATATTTCCCCCAACTATATTTAAGTTCCCTGTTAAGGGCCAACCTTCAATTCTGTACATTTCTAATTTATTCCCGTTAATTCCCGTTAATTCCCATATATTCCCGTTAATTCCCATGGAAAGTTTCCAACTTTGAAAATTCCCGGAATTTTGCAACCCTAATCACGACCAAATATCCCGAGAAAAAATGCGACAGAAGATGAAACAAGATCTGACATTGCTGATGGGATGGTGGACAGCAGCATCTCCCCGGCTGAGGAGAGCTCCCATGTTTTCTGTTAAACTGATATTGAAAAAGAATTTTAAAAATATGAATTTAATTTTTTTAATTCGGTTTATTTATTTTTATTTGGCACATTTAAAAACAATATTAGGAGAAAATATTTCTGCAAATGCAGTGGTTCATTTCATGTTCAAAATAGGCCTACCGCCTACATTATGTAGCTTAAGTGTAAAGTAAGAAGAAACAAGTTTTCATATAGCCTATACTGTTGGGTGGTAATTTTTCTGAATGAAAATATTTCTCAAAATTATCCCCCCCTCTGGTTTTTTCACAAATCGCACCCTGGTTGTACTTTCAAATCCAAAGTTACATATTTTACCTCGTTACCACTTGTTCTTGTACTATGATGTACTAGAAATGGCACTTAAGGTGGTATCTGAGCAAAGTCTACTCCCTGACTCCAACTTTAGAGTTATTTATCCGACGGGATGTTTAAGTGTTGTTGGGATTTTCTTTTTCGTTTTTCTTAAATTATGATTCTCTGCACTTGTTAATTAATTCTTAGACGACAAACAAATGAACAAAACTTTGTACTTTTACATGAACTGGGTTTCTAAAAAGGTAAATACAGGTTCACATGTCAAAAATAATAAAGAATAAACAGTTTATGTAGTTAAACGTGTTCATGAAACTGATTTTACTAAACTACAGTACGAGGTGATTGTTGTACTTTCAAATCCAAAGTTACATATTTTACTTCGTTACCATTTTTTCTTGTACTATGACAAGAGTCTACTCCCTGACTCCAACTTTAGAGTTATTTATCCAACGGGATGTTTAAGTCTTGTTGGGATTTTCTTTGTTTTTCTTAAATTATGATTCTTTGCATGTTTTTTTTTTTTTTTTTTTAATTTTCTGTTTATTTGAAAAAGCAATTGTTTCCATATACAGTATTACATTCACTCCTTGGACCATTGCAATGTCTTTCTCCAAAGTTCAACCACCTGTTCCCAATGACATTTGGAACAGGTGGATCAAAAAAAAAAAAGCAAAACAAAAAAAAAAATTCATAGTGTCTTTGATCGTAATGTCTTTCCAAGATTTTAAATAAGTTTGTGTAACATGAACAAAAGAACTAGGGGAGTTCTTTTCTCGTTATCGTCACATCTGCACTTGTTAATTAATCCTTAGACGACATGCAAATGAAGGAAACTTTGTACTTTTACATGAACTGGGTTTCTAAAAAGGTAAATACAGGCTCATATGTCAAAAATAAAGAATAAACAGTTTATGTATTTAAATGTGTTTATGAAACTGATTTGGATGGTGGATGATGCAATCCTTAAAGAAATCTATGCAAATCCAGCACCAGCAGGAAGTGCTCTTACTTTGAGCTCAAAAATTGTATTTCAACATTATTCTCAACATTTCGACTTTTTTCTCGAAATTTCAACTTTTTTCTCGACATTTTGACTTTTTTCTCGACATTTCGACTTTTTTCTCCAAGTGCTTAATGAAAAAAAACCCTTCCTACTCTAAAATATTATTTTTATTTTTATCCTGCCTGGCCCTAATACTCTTCCGTAAAAGTCAGAGTGTCTTTGATCATAAAGCTTTTCCAAGATTTTAAATAAGTTTGTGTAACATGAACAAAAGAACTAGGGGAGTTCTTTTCTCGTTATCGTCACATCTCTGCACTTGTTAATTAATCCTTAGACGACTTGCAAATGAAGGAAACTTTGTACTTTTACATGAACTGGGTTTCTAAAAAGGTAAATACAGGCTCACATGTCAAAAATAAAGAATAAACAGTTTATGTATTTAAATGTGTTTATGAAACTGATTTGGATGGTGGATGATGCAATCCTTAAAGAAATCTATACAAATTCAGCATCTCCTTTTGAAGGAGCCAGCCGTGACGAACAGCAGATTCAGCCTCCAGCTTTTCTTTTAGTTTTTAATTAAAGGAGGTGTTTCTGGCGGGAACATGACGACCTTCTCTCAGGATCACCAGGAACCGGCTCCCGAGTGGACCGAGCCTTTAGATATGCTGAAGTCTGTCCAGATGAACCCGTCTCTGCACGTCCCCCCCGCCACGTGCATTTTGTGTTTTAATACAAATTTGTAACCACTAGATCAGCGGTCGGCAACCCGCGGGTTGCCTAGTGGCTCCTGGAGCTTTTTCAAAAATGTTTGACCTTTTTTATCCTTTTTTTCTTCTTTTTTTTCCTCTTTTTCTCTTTTTTTCCTTTTTTCTTCTCTTTTTTTATTTTTCTCTTCTTTTTTCTCTTTTCTTCTTTTTCATTTCCTTTTTAATCTTGACATTTTGACTTTTTTCTTGAAATTTTGACTTTTCTCTCAACATTTCGACTTTTTTTTCCCCAACATTTCGACTTTTTTCTCGACATCTCAACTTTTCTCGACATTTCAACCTTTTTCTCGAAGTGCATAATGAAAAAAAAATCTTCCCCCAGTTATAACTAATATAGAAACATGCAGCATGTGTTGCCTTCATTCTAAGGCTTATACAAGACTTTTCATTTTTTGCGGCTCCAGACATTTGTTTTTTGTATTTTTGGTCCAATATGGCTCTTTAACATTTTGGGTTGCCGACCGCTGCACTAGATGATTAAAATTAATGTTGGTCTGCTAACGATACGCTGTGAGGTTAAAACAAACTACTGATTTACTCAAAAATAAGAAGCTGGTGATTGTTGTACTTTCAAATCCAAAGTTACATATTTTACCTCGTTACCACTTTTTCTTGTACTATGATGTACAAGAAATGGCACTTAAGGTGGTATCTGAGCAAAGTATACTCCCTGACTCCAACTTTAGAGTTCGACGGGATGTTTAAGTCTTGTTGGAATTTTCTTTTTCATTTTTCTTAAATTAGGATTCTGTGCACTTGTTAATTAATCCTTAGATGACATACAAATGAAGGAAACGTTGTACTTTTACATGAACTGGGTTTCTAAGGTAAATACAGGCTCACATGTCAAAAATAATAAAGAATAAAAAGTTTATGTATTTAAAAGTGTATGAAAAATGGATATGAAGAACTCCCTGATTATTCTTTAACTTTCTTTAAAACTTCACTGTTGAAATGACTTGTGATGTTTTAGTTTGCATGTGGATGCTGCAGAACTACATTTGATGCATATACAGGACTGTGTCAGAAAATTAGAATATTGTGATAAAGTCCTTTATTTTCTTTAATGCAATTAAAAAAAACAAAAATGTCATACAATCTGGATTCATTACAAATCAACTGAAATATTGCAAGCCTTTTATTATTTTAATTTGCTGATTATGGCTTAAAGTTTAAGATTAAGATTCCCAGAATATTCAAATTTTTTGAGATAGGATATTTGAGTTTTCTTAAGCTGTAAGCCATGATCAGCAATATTAAAATAATAAAAGGCTTGCAATATTTCAGTTGATTTGTAATTAATCCAGAATGTATGACATTTTTGTTTTTTTTAAATTGCATTAAAGAAAATAAAGAACTTTATCACAATATTCTAATTTTCTGAGACAGTCCTGTATATGCTGTTTTAGCTCTAACTCCTGTTAAATCTTTTTTTTCTTTGTTTCTTAACCTGCTGATGTTATATCATTTTCAGCTGCTCCGATTTGTGACTATTCAACATTTCTGCACCACATATTGATATTTGCATCAGTCATTCCTCTCATCCTTATAGCCCAGGCTGCACGTGCTCGGCCCTCGGGGGGGCCGTGTCCTGCAGGTTTCTGACGTTTCCTGCAGGTTTCTGACGTTTCCCTGCTTCATCACACCCTGATAGACACGTCTGCATCGTCAGCAGACTTGTCCACACCTGGATGACGAGCTGATGACTAATTAAAACCAGATGTGTTGAAACAGGGAAACGTGTAAAACCTGCAGGACGACGGCCCTTGAGGACCCAAAACGTGTACCGCTGCTTTTAAAGCTATATTTACAGGACTGTCTCAGAAAATTAGAATATTGTGATTTTCTGTAATGCAATTACAAAAACAAAAATGTCACATTCTGGATTCATTACAAATCAACTGAAATATTGCAAGCCTTTTATTATTTTAATATTGCTGATCACGGTTTACAGTTTAAGAAAACTCAAATATCCTATCTCAAAAAAAAATAGAATATTTTGGGAATCTTAATCTTAAACTGTAAACCATAATCAGCAATATTAAAATAATAAAAGGCTTGCAATATTTCAGTTGATTTGTAATGAATCCAGAATGTATGACATTTTAGTTTATTTTAAATTGCATTACAGAAAATAAAGAACTTTGCATTTTGTGTTTTAATACAAATTTGTAACCACTAGATCAGGGGCAACCCGCGGCTCTAGAGCAGCTCTTTAGCGCCGCCCTGGTGGCTCCTGGAGCTTTTTCAAAAATGTTTGACCTTTTTTTTCCTTTTTTTCCTCTTTGTCTTCTTTTTTTCCTCCCTTTTTCCTTTCCTTTTTAATCTCGACATTTCGACTTTTTTCACGAAATTTTGACTTTCCTCGACATTTCGACTTTTTTCTCGACATTTCGACTTTTTTCTCAAGATTGTACTTCAACATTAATCTTGACATTTCAACTTTTTTTTCGAAATATCGACTTTTTTCTTGACATTTCGACTTTTTTTCCTCAACATTTCAACTTTTTTCTCAAAAATAATAACATAATAAATAATTAATTCTATATTAATAAATTAATATTTTAAGAATTAATAAATCATTCTTAAAATAATAAAAGGCTTGCAATATTTCATTTGATTTGTAATGAATCCAGAATGTATGACATTTTTGTTTTTTTAAATTGCATTAAAGAAAATAAAGAACTTTATCACAATATTCTAATTTTCTGAGACAGTCCTGTATTTATTCTTTATACCAGAATAATTCAGAAATTGGTTCAACATCAACAAATGTTATAACATAAAAGCTGAACGGCTTCTCTGAGTATTTCAGTTTTTTCAGTTTTTTATTACACTAAAAAAGGTCAATATACAAGTTATTTACTCATCTGTACATCTGCAACACGACATTCAAATAAACTACAATATTTAAAAATTTTAAAAAGTTACCATTGAACATGCTAAAATAATTTTATTCACTTAAAATTTTAAGAGATCCTACAAAAAAGGTCCTAGATCAAATGAATGAATAGTTAAAATGACTAAACATTTTAAATGGGCGGTGACTCGGCACCAACCTTCGCGATGGCGAAGGCCGAGTCTGATCCCGGAGGTTTTTCTGTCCAGTCCGGCTCGTTCAAGTAAACGTCCATTTCCAGATATGAACAGACGGCCATCCGGGGGAAGGAGTTCCCGCTCTCCTGAGTTCCCGCTATAGATATACGTAGACGCCCCATCGAGCGCTGAGCCGTACGTCAACGTCGCCGCCATATTGGATGTTCAAGACTGCGCTGTAAACTAATACAAGTAAATGGACTTATTTTCATAAAGCGCCTTTCTACAAAGAAATGTACGTTTTATGTCTCATTTATTCATTCACACACGCACTAATATACTTGGGAAACAGTTAGGCACCAAATATAATATATTTAATTTTCTCAGATGGCAAAAATAAGAACTTTATTGATCCCACATAGGAGTAATTCATGTTATATCAGCTATAGAGAACAAGGTAGTGCCGAAAAACAATATATATCCCCCCTCACAAAAATAAGAAAAATAGAGAAACATATTTTCTCATCAACAAAACAAATTTTACATTTTTCAAATAACAAAATAACATATTTGAACAATTTTTCAGACAATAAAATAACTGAAAATATCTGAAAAATGGTTCAAATATGTTATTTTGTTACTTGAAAAATTTTAAATATGTTTATGTAATGCTTTGTTGATGAGAAAATATGTTTCTCTATTTGTCTTATTTTTGTGAGGGGGGATATATATTGTTTTCTGGCACTACCTTGTTCTCTATAGCTGATATAACATGGATTACTCCTATGTGGGATCAATAAAGTTCTTATTTTTGCCATCTGAGAAAATTAAATATATTATATTTGGTGCCTAACTGTTTCCCAAGTATATTAGTGCGTGTGTGAATGAATAAATGAGACGTAAAACGCACATTTCTTTGTAGAAAGGCGCTTTATGAAAATTAGTCAATTTACTTGTATTAGTTTACAGCGCAGTCTTGAACATCCAATATGGCGGCGACGTTGGCGTATCGCAGCAGCGGGAAAAACCACTCGATGCGGCGTCTACGACGTGTATATATGTCTATGGTTCCCGCTCTCGGGAGTTCCCGCTCTCAGAGTTCGGTGACCTGAGTCAAAGGTCGTGGCAGTCCAGCTGCCGTCAGACCCGGGGACTCCTACTTCTTCAGGTTCCACTGGGGCCGTCTGAGCAGGGGGTTGCGTAGCGGGTCGTCCGTGGGTGGAGCAGAGGACGGCGGCTGATGCCGATCCTCGTCCTCATGTCGTCCATCTCTCCCCTCGTCGTCGTCGACGTAGCGACGCGGCGCCGGCACTCGGGAGTCGCTGTAGGACGAGTCGGTCCGGGGAAGGCCGCGGCCCCTGGCGGGCCCCGTGAAGACGTCCCCGGAGGCGGCCGCTTCCCTCAGGGTTCCCAGCCGCCGCAGGGGCGTCATGGCCGTGGAGGAGGAGCGGCGCGGCGCGCCGAAGCGGGAGCGTCGGGGAGGAAACGCCGTCTCCGACATGGTTTCCAGGTCGTCTGCAACACCAGGAGGTGAAATGAGTGTATTTTCTGGACTATAAGCCGCTACTTTTTTCATAGGTTTTCTTTTTTTTTCTTTTTTTTCTTTTCTTTTTTTTATTTTATAGGTTTTGAACCGTGCGGCTTATACAAAGGTGCAGCTATTCTGTGGATTTTTCTTCCACCGCTCGGGGCGCTCTTACCGGAATTAGAATCAAAACTAAGACAAAATAAATGCCAAGAAGAATACGCTACTTCTTCTTAAGCAGATAGAAGTAGGTAGAAGCAGATTTCAAACAGATAAATAGATAAATAAATACTGGTTATTTTCTCTTGGTTCTGTCCCGTTTTAATCAGCAAAGTTGCTGCCGTGTTAAAAGGATCTATTTAGGTACAAACATGTACATCATTTACAGTTCAAAATGGTTCTGTAAATATCTGCGGCTTGCATATCTTTTTTTCTAACTAGAGCGGATGCGGCTTATATGCAGGTGCGACTTATAGTCCAGAAAATACGGTAGTGTTGTTTCTGTCAGCCTGTTTCAGTTTTAGTTTTAGGGAGCTTTCAGACCTGTGGCCCGTTTGTTTTGTTCCGATTCAGGGGCTAAATCGATACAGTTGTTTCGTTTTTTTCGTTAGTGCCGTTTGTGTTCACAAGGCAACCGTCTGTAGCGGTTCAAAGCTACGGTGGCCGACACCCGCCATTGCTGAAAATAAAAGTAACGTTGCAAACAGAAACAAACGCCGCTGCAAATTAAAGAAACGCTGCAAATAAAAATAAACGCAGCTGCAAATAAAATAAACGCTTTGCAAATAAAATGAACACTGCAAATAAAAACAAACACCGCTGCAAATAAAAGAAACGCTGCAAATATAAAGAAACCCGCTGCAAATAAAAAGAAACGCAGCTGCAAATAAAAGAAATGCTGCAAATAAAAAGAAACGCTGCTGCAAATAAAATAAACGCTTTGCAAATAAAATGAACGCTGCAAATATAAAGAAACCTGCTGCAAATAAAATAAATGCCGCTGCAAATTAAAAAAAAAAACGACGCAAATAAAAAAGCCACAACGGAAGTTTTTGCTGATGCACCGGTGTTTTTATGTGAGAGGAGAAGAAGAAGACGAAGAGGACGAAAGTGAAAAGGAAGAAATAAGAAAAGCGAGGAATAAGAAGAACAACGAATAAGTGAAAAGGTTAGTGTTCAACGTCGCTACGGCAAAAATAGTCGGCAAAAATAGTCCCCGGTAATTCACTTCCGTTGTGGCTTTTTTATTTGCGTCGTTTTTTTATTTGCAGCGGGGTTTCTTTATATTTTCAGCGTTTCTTTTATTTGCAGCAGCGTTTCTGTTTGTTTGCAGAGTTTATTTTATTTGCTAAGCGTTTATTTTATTTGCAGCTGCGTTTGTTTCTGTTTGCAGCGTTACTTTTATTTTCAGCAATGGCGGGTCTCGGCCAACGTACAAAGCTGTTAACAAATGCCATGAGAACCAACTGTTCTCTCATTGGTCAGAAATGAACGTGGAAGGAGTTTCCTCTTCCGTACCCCGGGAAAAACAACAACTATGGAGCAAGGGAGTGTGGCTAGTTTGTTTCTGTGTGGATTATGTTCTCACGGCAAACCCCCGCTCCAGGTCTGGAATGGAATTGAGCCGAGAACCTAGCTCTAACCTTCAAAAATGTTTGACTTTTTTTTTCTTTTTTTTCCTTTCTTTTTCCTTTTTTTACTCTTATTTTCTTCCTTTTTCCTTTCCTTTTTAATCTTGACATTTCAACTTTTTTCTCAAAACACATGCAGCATGTGTTGCCTTCATTCTAAGGCTTATACAAGACTTTTCATTTTTTGCGGCTCCAGACATTTTTGTTTTTTTGGTCCAATATGGCTCTTTCAACATTTTCGGTTGCCGACCCTTGACATCAAAAACGATCCGATTTTTAGGGGGAAACGCTTCCTGTTTCGGTCTGAACAACTGCTCCAAATGGGACAGGTGTGAAAGCACCCTTAGACTAGTCTTTGGGTCAAGCTATCATTTTAATTTTTATTAGTTTTAGTCACGTCCATTCTCCTTTTAGTCGTGTCAAGTTTCAGTCGACTAAAAGTCTGAGCATTTTAGTCTTATTTTAGTCAGAATTGTCCAGGAACATTTGAGTCTAGTTTTAGTCAAAGATTGTATTTAGCCAAACCCATGTTACAATTCAAATAAGTTATCTTATTATTATATTATTGTTACCTTATAGACTCAAGAATACATTCATTCCAGATACAGAAGATGCTCTAATTTACAGAAGAGTATTCGGGCCAGGCAGGAGAAAAATAAAAATAATATTTTAGAGGACGAAGATTTTTTTTTTATTATGCACTTCGAGAAAAAAGTCGAAATGTTGAGAAAAAAGTCGAAATGTCACGAATAATTTTGAAGTACAATTTCGAGAAAAAAGTCGAAATGTTGAGAAAAAAATTGAAATGTTGAGAAAAAAGGCCAAATTTTGATTTTATTCTTGAAATTGTATTTCAACATTAATCTCAAATCTTCCCCTCTCAAATATTTTTTCTCCTGCATGACCCTAATACTCTTCCGTACTAATTTGAGTTTACAACATATTTATTTTTCAGAGTTTTTATTTTGCAATCTACATTTTAGTCTCATTTTTATTCCTCTAAGATATTGCATTATATATTTAATTATCGTTATCGTCACATGACCAGCATTTTTGTTGCGTCTGGTTTTCCTCAGGTGATAAAGGTTCGTTGACAACGATATTTAGTCATAATTTTCGTCGACGAAAGCAACTTTAGGTGAAATGAGCTCCAGCATCGTTATATTTGATACAACATGCAGGTGGTTTCTGGAAGCTCACCTTCGTAGTTCAGCCTTGACGGAGGAAACTTGGACTCCACGTTCTTTCCACCGGGGAGGGAGAAGTATTTCTGGGACTTGGGAACCATCTGAGACTAAAGAAGCAAAGCAGAGACACAATCAACCTGCCTCTCGGTGGATTCACCTGCTAACGGGGTACACTGGGGGTTGAGGGCTCTGCACGCATCTGCACGCATCTGCACGCATCTGCACGCATCTGCACGCATCTGCACGCATCTGCACGCATCTGCACGCATCTGCAGGCATCTAAAACCTGTAGGAGAACCCAAGACTGAGGCAAAATCATAACATTTGCTCATTAACTTGAGAAATATCATAATTTATAACATCTTTGAGCAGTAAAAGTATGTCAAATTAACAGTAATAGTTCATGTTTATATGGTATATAGGCAGCACTCGAGATGAGGGGGGATGAGGGGGGATGGCATCCCCCCCTGAAATAAAAATGGTCCAAATCATCCCCCCTGTAAAACCTTTCCATCCTTATGTCATTTCATCAATGAATGTGGTTTTACTGCTATTTCAACATTTAGAGTCATCACCAGAAAAATAACACCAGAAAAATAACTTATTTGACAATTTTCACCTGTTTCAAGTAAATTTTCACTTGAAATAAGTAGAAAAATCTGCCAGTGGGACAAGATTTATCTTTTCATTACAAGCCAAAAAATCTTGTTCCACTGGCAGATTTTTCTACTTATTTCAAGTGAAAATCTACTTGAAACAGGTGAAAATTGTTGTTTTTTCCAGTGATGAGTCTTGTTTTAAGTGTAATGAGATTTTTTTACTAAAATGAGACATTTTAACTAGAAATAAGACAAATATTCTTGTTAAGATTGTGAGTTTTTGCAGTGATCCATGTTACTTATCCTGTGAAGGACAGAGTCATATTGATAAGTTCAGAAAAGTGTTTTTTATTGTTGTGTTTTGATGTATTTGATGTAATTCCAGTGGATATTTAAAGCTTACAGAAGGCTGCATTTAACTGCTGCTATGTCATTCCTGCAGTATTTCTGCAGGTGTTTTGGTCACTGCTATTATTTGTAATATATTATATTATTTGTAATGTTAAGGGGTTTTTCCGTCTCCTACATGAATCCGGACGCCTCTCTTACCGACTGAAAGCTGCCGGGTCTCAGGCTCCGGCGGATGCTGGCGTGTCGTCTGATCAGAATCTCCTTGGACTGGCTGTCGTTGGGCAGCGTGTGCTTCCCCGTGTACGCCACCGTCTAAACCCAGAAGAAAAACACAAACATCACAGCAACTTTGTCATTCGGTGACACTTCCTGCTCAGCATTTCAGCCTTTCACCCTAAAACCAAACAGAAACTGAATAAAATCACTACAGATGACATGAGATATTTAAAGTTCCCAAAAACAGTTGGGACAGTAAAGTGATGTCCCTGAGCACTGAAGCTCCTCGCTCTTTATACACTAAAATTACGGAGCCAAATCAAGGCCAAAAGTTTTGCTAATTTGAAAATAATATTGTAATTGAAAAACTAAGATTTGAACCTGAAAATTCAGGTTTTGATCATGAACTTATTTTTTTTACAGTTTCAATTCTTTTCTTTTTCCGTTTCAGATCTTTTTTTTCAGTTTCACATCTTTTTTTTCAGTTTCACATCTTTTTTTTCAGTTTCACATCTTTTTTTCAGTTTCAGATCTTTTCATTTCAGTTTCACATCTTTTTTTTCAGTTTCACATCTTTTTATTTCAGTTTCAGACTTTTGGCTCTGGTCTGGCATAGGGGGCGTGGCATCAACTGAGAGGGGCGTGGCATCTTGAGTGACAGCATAACAGAGAAGGCGGGGGACGTTCCTCAGTCATGTTGCCTTCAGGAAACGTAGGTTGCAGAAGTTATCAGTAGAAGTTGAATGATGACATTTCCCTGAAACTGAAAAAAAGATGTGAAACTGAAAAAAAAGATGTGAAACTGAAAAAAAAGATGTGAAACTGAAAAAAAGATCTGAAAATTAAAAAAAGATCTGATACTGAAAAAAAAAATTTAAACTGTAAAAACATAAGTTCATGATCAAAACTTGAATTTTCAGGTTCAAATCTTAGTTTTTCAATTAAAATTTTATTTTCAAATTAGCAAAACTTTTGGCCTTGATTTGGCTCCATACATTCCGTCTGCAAAGAAAGAAGTAAAAGTAAGGAAAGCTGGTTTGTTCTTGTACTTTTATCTTCCATCTCACACCACCTCGTTCTGAATTTTTACCCTGACAACAACCTTAACCCTATTATCCTCCCTCAGAAATGACAAAGGCTCAGAACAAATAAAGAGCTAAAAGGTTTCAGGAAGAGGCGACATTCTTCCGAGCTCGGATTACTCCACCAAAACCGGCCACACCTGTCGGATAAACAAAGCTAAGTTTGGACAAGACAGACGGCAGAGTCGCCCCGTCGTCCTGCAGGACAGAGGTGTCAAAAGTATTCACATTCATTACTCAGGTAGAAGTATAGATACTAGAGTTTAAAAATACTCCTGTAGAAGTTGAAGTATCAACTCAAGTTTTTTACTCAAGTAAAAGTATAAAAGTACTGGTTTCAAAACTACTTAAAGTATAAAAGTAAAAGTAATGTAAGGGGGAAAAAAGCCATTAAGGACAAAAGCCATTGAAAATGAATGTATCTTAGTATAATGTAAATATATTAAAGAAGCATATATGTGTACTATTGAGCATTAACATGTGTTTCAGAGAGCAGGAGATATGATGACTAGTTGTCTATAAGTATTGTAATGGTGCAAAAAGTCAAACTTCAGAGGCATGTTATCATTTATCCTAACCTTTATCGGAATGTACATCCAAGTTTAGTTGCAGGAATCTGAGGGAACGGATGTAAGAACAAAACTGGACAAGAACATCTGAAACAACCACAACCAAATTCACTCTATCCGGATGGAGCAATTTAACTGGATAGTTTTTTTTTTAAAGGCCAAAATGAAATAGATCAGGGGTCGGCAACCCAAAATGTTGAAAGATCCATATTGGACCAAAAACACAAAAAAACAAATATGTCTGGAGCCGCAAAAAATGAAAAGTCTTGTATCAGCCTTAGAATGAAGACAACACATGCTGCATGTTTCTATATTAGTTATAACTGGGGGAAGATTTTTTTTTCATTATGCACATCGAGAAAAAAGTCAAAATGTCGAGAAAAAAGTCGAAATGTCGAGAAAAAAGTCGAAATGTCGAGATCTGACAGGTTCCAGTTTGTTCATGTACATGAGGTTTCTTCAGAACAGTCAAGGGTCTGTTATGGTGTTCCGCAGGGTTCAGTGCTAGGGCCAATCTTGTTCAGTTTATACATGCAGCCGTTGGGAAGTATAATCCAGAATCACGGCATACACTTTCATTGTTATGCTGATGATACGCAGCTCTATTTGTCTATGAAGCCGGATGAAATAGAACCGTTAGTTAAACTTCAGGCATGTCTTAGGGACATCAAGGACTGGATGTCCAGAAATTTCCTGCTTCTAAATTCAGATAAAACAGAGGTTATCATTCTTGGTCCAGAGCATTTTAGGAAGGGATTAGATGGTGTTGCGATGGCTTCCAGTGCAACTGTGAGAAACCTTGGTGTGTTTTTCGATCAGGATTTGTCGTTTAAACCATATGTCAATCAGGTTTGTAAAATAGCCTTTTTCCATCTCCGTAATATTGCAAAGATTAGGAAAATCCTCTCGCAGAGTGATGCAGAAAAACTAGTTCATGCGTTTGTATCTTCTAGACTAGATTACTGTAATGCGTTGTTAGCAGGATGTCCAAGTAATTTGCTGAATAGGCTCCAGCTGATCCAGAATGCAGCAGCACGAGTGCTGACAGGAATCAGCAGGAGAGACCACGTCTCTCCAGTGTTAGCGTCGCTCCACTGGCTACCTGTAAAATTCAGAATCCAATTTAAAATTTTATTACTCGCATATAAAGCCCAAAACGGCTTAGCTCCGCAGTATTTGCAAGACCTGATAGTGCCTTAAGTTCCTGGCAGAGCTCTCCGCTCTCAGAGTGCAGGTTTACTCGTAGTTCCTAGAGTATCTAAATGTAGATTTGGAGGGCGGGCGTTCTGCTATCAGGCACCATTACTTTGGAACCAACTTCCAATCTGGGTTAAGGAGGCTGACACCACCTCCACCTTTAAAACTAAACTTAAAACATTTCTGTTTAGTAAAGCCTATAGTTAGTGTTTAGTAAACCTCTAGCTGGTGTTGGTAAATCTCTAGGTAGTGTAAACTTTAGTGTGTCAGAGTCGCTCCTGTAGTTTCTTGTGCTGGCCCCCCCTTCTCCTCCCTTTTCTCTCTTTTGTCCATGTTGCAGCATCCTTTGCCGGACACCGGAACCTGCAGGTGGTCGTGGGTGGCTTGTAGCTTGCATTACGGAGCACAAGTCTTTCCCTGACCCTGCACCCCAACCTGGGACTTGATGATTGGGCCGGAGCTTCGGGAGCTGCGTGCTGGCCTGCGGTCCCCACCCCTGGTCATCCCGTTGCTGGCCCCCCTTCTCCTCCCTTTTCTCTCTCTGCAGGTGGCCGTGGGTGGCTTGTAGCTTGCATTACGGAGCACAAGTCTTTCCCTGACCCTGCACCCCAACCTGGGACTTGCTGATTGGGCCGGAGCTTCGGGAGCTGCGTGCTGGCCTGCGGTCCCCACCCCTGGTCATCCCGTTGCTGCTTCCACCTGCCTGCTGTGCTGTTGCCGTCCCTGACCCACCAGTCTGGCCCTCGGCAGGAGGGTCCCCCCTGATGAGCCTGGTCCTGCTCAAGGTTTCTTTCCTCCTAAAGGGGAGTTTTTCTTGCCACTGTTTGGCTTAAGGTTTTTCTCCCACTAGGGGAGTTTTTACCTGCCATTGTTTATGTAATAACTGCTCGGGGGTCATGTTCTGGGTATGGGTCTCTGGAAAGCGTCTAGAGACAACTCTGTTGTATTAGACGCTATATAAATAAAATTGAATTGAATTGAGATTAATGTTGAAGTAAAATCTCGAGAAAAAAGTCGAGAAAAAAGTCGAAATGTCGAGAAAAAAGTCGAAATGTCGAGATTAAAAAGGAAAGGTGAAAGGGAGAAAAAAAGGGAAAAAAAAGAAGAAAAAGAAAAAAGAAGAAAAAAAAAGGTCAAACATTTTTGAAAAAGCTCCAGGAGCCACTAGGGCGGCGCTAAAGAGCCGCATGCGGCTCTAGAGCCGCGGGTTTTTAAAATGTAAGGAGTAAAAAGTACAGATAATTGCGTGAAAATGTAAGGAGTAAAAGTAAAAAGTCGTCTTAAAAATAATTACTCCAGTGAAGTATAGATAACCAACATTTCTACTTAAGTAAGGTAACGAAGTATTTGTACTTTGTTACTTGACACCTCTGCTGCAGGATCACTCTGGAAAGGCCACAAACAAACAAAACTGTGTCACTTCAGGCCCCGGCTCTGGTGTAATTGGATCTTTAATTTGAAATAATATCAAAGACCAAACTTAAGGCTTAATGTTGTCTGATATGACAACCCTGAAGTCCTACAAATGTAATCAAGTTGCAGCAGTTTGTCTGATCATTTGCTCACATTTAGAAAAAGCAGCATTTAAATTCAGGGGGCTGTTAGGATGATTGGATAAACCGCCGGCCTACGCACACAAGCAGATTTGTTTAAACATCAAAGCGTCTTTTAAAGAGTGAAGTAATGACACAAGTGGAAAAGTACTGGTCCACTTCTCCTCCGTGATAAACCAAGGGAAGGAAGAATATGTTGCTAGTTGGAGACATTTGTAGAAGATGTTATTAGTCTGGAGTAAAAGGCAAACTGCAGTTCAGAAGCAGGATGTTTTTGAACCATTTATGCAAAACAACGGTTTCAATTTCACACATTTGCCTTCACCATCATACGTTTGAACAATGACCTTTGTGAACTGTTTCTGCACTGTATCTTAAGACCAACTTACAATGGCAGTGTCGTCAATTCAGTGGAAGCTAAGGTATGTCAAGGTTACGAGTCACAGAACTTAACTAGAGTATCAATCAACACGTCCAGCAAATCACATCACAGAAGTTTATGTAGCTGATCTGTGTGGTCAAGACAATTGGAACTTTTTCAAATGCAGTCTCGCTCACTGCAAAAACTCAAAATCTTACCAGGAATATTTGTCTTATTTCTAGTTAAAATGTCTCATTTTTAGTCAAAAAATCTCATTACACTTAAAACAAGAGTCATTACCAGAAAAATAGCTTGTTATTTGACAATTTTCACCTGTTTCAAGTACATTTTCACTTGAAATAAGTAGAAAAATCTGCCAGTGGGACAAGATTTATCTTCTCATTACAAGCAAAAAAATCTTGTTCCACTGGCAGATTTTTCTACTTATTTTAAGTGAAAATTTACTTGAAACAGGTGAAAATGGTTGTTTTTGAGTCTTGTCTTAAATGTAATGAGATTAAAAAAAAAAAAAAATGAGACTAAAAATGAGACATTAAATAAGACAAATATTCTTGTTAAGATTTTGAGTAAACTTCATTTAATCTGATGGGAAAACGACTTTGGCAGTTCTGCAGTGACCGACGACTCTGAGGAGAGCTATGTATTATTATTATATTATATTATATTATTAGCTATGAGAGCCAAATCTCACGAGAGTGTGTTGCTCAGACAGAGACAGGTCTCAAACAAAGTTCATTTTCTCCTAATCTGTCGGTCTGAAAATTGCCATTTTGGTGTCAGAATGTTCAGAAGGTTTGTGGCTTTTGAAAAATGGGTCCCATATTTACTTAGGTTACTACGGGGCGAAGGAATTGGTAATAATCTGTGCTCAGGTTCACTTTTCCCATAGGACTCAATAGACTCAGGAGCTGCTGTTATTCTCCTAAAGGGGCGTGGCAGTCACGTGACACAGATACAGGAAACACAACCGTAGTGGGGGGTAGAGTTTATAGAACGTCTCTGCCGTTTCCCAGAAACTAGTTTCTCAAGAACCGTTTCCCAGGAACTGTTTCCAAGGGCCATTGAGTACGTAACCCACATCAGGAACCGTTTCCCAGGAACTAGTTCCCAGGAACCGTTTCCGAGGGCCACTCCGAGTACGTAACCCACGCAAGGAACAGTTTCCCAGGAACCGTTTCACTCTGACTACGTAACGGTAAAGGTTCCCAGTTCCTCACCCGCTGCCTGATCTTGTACATGTTCTTGGAGAGGACGTTGTGCATGTTCCTCAGATCTGCAGCCAGGAAGGTCTTTTTCGGTTTCTTCTTTTCCTCCCTGAACAAACAAACACAGGTTTATGTTTTTCCGTTCTGACCCGAGCAGCGAGGGCGGGGTGCGAGTGCGATCCCGGCGTCGTACCGCAGCGAGACGACGGACGGCGCGGCGCTGATGTCTCCGGACACCGAGTCCAGGATCTCCATGGCGTTCTGCAGCTCCAGCTTCTTGTACAGAGCCACGATGCTGGACTCCTGCCTGGTGTCCCGCAGCAGGATCCGCCGCAGGATCCGGTTGTTGAACTTCATGAACCTGAAAGTGGAGAAAGTATAAACATACAGAGACACGGCAGGCGTGACGTCGCGCTCAGAGCTTCGGATGATGATGCAGATTCTAAATAATGGAGCCTTTTTATTTCATTTTAATTATCTGATTCCCTGCAGGCCTTTTGCACGTCCTGCCTGAGACCCCAATGAAGGATCAGCAGCAGCAGCCCGAGTGCTGACAGGAATCAGCAGGAGAGACCATGTCTCTCCAGTGTTAGCGTCGCTCCATTGGCTACCCGTAAAATTCAGAATCCAATTTAAAATGTTATTACTTGCGTATAAAGCCCAAAACGGCTTAGCTCTGCATTATTTGCAAGACCTGATAGTGCCTTATGTTCCTGGCAGAGCTCTCCGCTCTCAGAGTGCAGGTTTACTCGTAGTTCCTGGAGTATCTAAATGTAGATTTGGAGGGCGGGCGTTCTGCTATCAGGCACCATTACTATGGAACCAACTTTCAATCTGGGTTAAGGAGGCTGACACCACCTCCACCTTTAAAACTAAACTTAAAACCTTTCTGTTTAGTAAAGCCTATAGTAAGTGTTTAGTAAACCTCTAGCTGCTGTTGGTAAATCTCTAGGTAGTGTAAACTCTAGTGTGTTAGAGTCGCTCCTGTAGTTTCTTGTGCTGGACCCCCTTTTCTTCTCTTTTTTCTCTTTTGTACATGGTGCAGCATCCTCTACCGGTGGCGAAGAGCATCTCTGAATGCAAAACACCGGAACCTGCAGCGTGGGAGTGAGGGGGGCAGGGTAACGGCCCGGTCAGGCGGGGGAGAAGGTTCGTCCCTCAAGACTCCTCTCCTTGGCCCTGCCCCTTCTCAACCTTTCCCCGACCCTGCACCCCAACCTGGGACTTGATGATTGGGCCGGAGCTTCGGGAGCTGCGTGCTGGCCTGCGGTCCCCACCCCCGGTCATCCCGCTGCTGCTTCCACCTGCCTGCTGTGCTGTTGCCGTCCCCGACCCCCAGTCTGGCCCTCGGCAGGAGGGTCCCCCCTTATGAGCCTGGTCAAGGTTTCTTCCCTCCTAAAGGGGAGTTTTTCTTGCCACTGTTTGGCTTAAGGTTTTTCTCCCACTATGGGAGTTTTTACCTGCCATTGTTTATGTAATAATTGCTTGGGTGTTTATGTTCTGGGTCTCTGGAAAGCGTCTAGACAACTTTTGTTGTATTAGACGCTATGAATAAAATTGAATTGAATCAGCGGTTGATGTGATTGTTTCCTGTTTCCAAAGAAAAGCTGCCTCCAGCTTCCTGGTGGCTCTGAACTGGTGTGTTCGGTTGTTTCTAACTGGTTGGTTTTTATTCTGAAGCTGAACGTTGGAGACTTGGTGAACCTGTTCAGCTGGATCGGAGAGTGTCAACAAAACCAGGGCAGAGGGAAGAGGAATAAACGGACACACACACTCTCACACACACACACAACACGCCGTAACCTTTAAAGTGTGAAAAGGAAAATTGATCACTACAGAGATTTAAGGGAATAAAATTGCTGAAGCTCTGATCAGCCGTCAACGCCCTCACACACAAACACAACCTTAAAGGAGGAAGGTAAACCGGTAAACTAGTAAACTGGTAAACTAGTAAACTAAAACCAGCATCTCTTCTCCAGTCCCTCTGCAGCTCTCGTCTCTGGTGTAACTTGACACGTGTAAAGAGACGATGGAAACATGTTCCAGGTACCAACGAGAGCCAGTAGCTGCTTTCCCACTTTCAGTGCTTAAGAGAGCCAACCCATGCCGACCCAGGCCATCCCAGCTCAATCCAGACCAACTCCGCACATCCCAGACCAACAGAGGCCAACCCAGAACCATCCTGGCCTCTGATTTCTGGCCCGACTTTGCTGAGGTTCAAACTGGGCTGAAAGGGTTTAGAGGTTTTGCACCCATTTGTTTTACGGCTCTTTATAACCATATCAGGTGCCTTTAATTTCTCCACAGATCTCAGATGTTCTCCAACCACCTCCTCCGTCGTCGTCTCCCAGGGGGGAGAGGTTTGCTCCATTTCCCCACATTTAGGGACCAGATCAGTGATCCCGACGCAGCCGTCGCTGCTTCCTCACGTTACGCATCTAATTTTGTGTTCATTTAGAAGCTCTGTTAAAACAACACAGCGTTATTTATGCTTGTGACTCTGTAAACGTTATTTGCAGAAGAACAGCTCGTTTGCTGGGCCTTCAGCCGCCTCCAACAGCCTCCAACGGCCTCCAATGTCCTCCAGCGGCCTCCAACGACCTCCAGCATCCTCCAGCGGCCTCCAGCGGCCTCCAGCGGCCTCCAGCGGCCTCCAGCGGCCTCCAGCGGCCTCCAGCGGCCTCCAGCGGCCTCCAGCGGCCTCCAGCGGCCTCCAGCATCCTCCAGCGGCCTCCAGCGGCCTCCAGCGGCCTCCAGCGGCCTCCAGCAACCTCCAGCAACCTCCAGCGGCCTCCAGCGGCCTCCAGCGGCCTCCAACATTCTCCAGCCGCCTCCAGCGGCCTCCAGCGGCCTCCAAAAGCCTCCAACGGCCTCCAATGGCCTCCAATGGCCTCCAACATTCTCCAGCCGCCTCCAACGGCCTCCAGCGGCCTCCAGCGGCCTCCAGCATCCTCCAGCATCCTCCAGCGGCCTCCAGCATCCTCCAGCATCCTCCAACGGCCTCCAGCATCCTCCAACGGCCTCCAACAGCCTCCAGCATCCTCCAGCGGCCTCCAACGGCCTCCAACGGCCTCCAACGGCCTCCAACGGCCTCCAACGGCCTCCAGCATCCTCCAACGGCCTCCAGCATCCTCCAACATCCTCCAACATCCTCCAACGGCCTCCAACGGCCTCCAGCATCCTCCAACATCCTCCAGCATCCTCCAACGGCCTCCAGCATCCTCCAACGGCCTCCAGCATCCTCCAACATCCTCCAACATCCTCCAGCATCCTCCAACGGCCTCCAGCATCCTCCAACATCCTCCAACGGCCTCCAACGGCTTCCAGCATCCTCCAACGGCCTCCAGCATCCTCCAACAGCCTCCAGCATCCTCCAACGGCCTCCAGCATCCTCCAACGGCCTCCAGCATCCTCCAACAGCCTCCAGCATCCTCCAACAGCCTCCAGCATCCTCCAACAGCCTCCAGCAGCCTCCAACAGCCTCCAGCAGCCTCCAACAGCCTCCAGCATCCTCCAACGGCCTCCAGCATCCTCCAACGGCCTCCAGCATCCTCCAACGGCCTCCAGCATCCTCCAACGGCCTCCAGCATCCTCCAACAGCCTCCAGCATCCTCCAACAGCCTCCAGCATCCTCCAACAGCCTCCAGCATCCTCCAACAGCCTCCAGCATCCTCCAACTTCCTCCAGCGGCCTCCAGCGGCCTCCAGCGGCCTCCAGCGGCCTCCAGCGGCCTCCAGCATCCTCCAGCGGCCTCCAACGGCCTCCAACGGCCTCCAACGGCCTCCAACGGCCTCCAACGGCCTCCAGCATCCTCCAACGGCCTCCAGCATCCTCCAACATCCTCCAACATCCTCCAACGGCCTCCAACGGCCTCCAGCATCCTCCAACATCCTCCAGCATCCTCCAACGGCCTCCAGCATCCTCCAACGGCCTCCAGCATCCTCCAACATCCTCCAACATCCTCCAGCATCCTCCAACGGCCTCCAGCATCCTCCAACATCCTCCAACGGCCTCCAACGGCTTCCAGCATCCTCCAACGGCCTCCAGCATCCTCCAACAGCCTCCAGCATCCTCCAACGGCCTCCAGCATCCTCCAACGGCCTCCAGCATCCTCCAACAGCCTCCAGCATCCTCCAACAGCCTCCAGCATCCTCCAACAGCCTCCAGCAGCCTCCAACAGCCTCCAGCAGCCTCCAACAGCCTCCAGCATCCTCCAACGGCCTCCAGCATCCTCCAACGGCCTCCAGCATCCTCCAACGGCCTCCAGCATCCTCCAACGGCCTCCAGCATCCTCCAACAGCCTCCAGCATCCTCCAACAGCCTCCAGCATCCTCCAACAGCCTCCAGCATCCTCCAACAGCCTCCAGCATCCTCCAACTTCCTCCAGCGGCCTCCAGCGGCCTCCAGCGGCCTCCAGCGGCCTCCAGCGGCCTCCAGCGGCCTCCAGCGGCCTCCAGCGGCCACGAATGAGGTTCAGTACGAGACTCGGTCGAGTTTATTCACTCAAAAGAGATGTTTTTCCGTCATTTGAAGCCCACAAACTTCAGGCCAGGGGTATTTAGCCTGTTTAAGCCTCAACCCGACTCGACTTAACGGTGGGAAAACAATCATAAAACAACCCTCCAACCAAATTAACTACTTTGTAATTAAAATTTCAACCCTGGAATTTTACTTTTGTTTAAATTTCAATTAAATCCACTAGAGCCACACAACACGGTCATATAACTCTTTGGGAGCAGGATGAGGAGATGAGAGAAGACTTACTTGTCCTTCCAGTAGAAGTGGCTCCACTGTCCACAGAGGTCCTCGATACCCGCCATGGTGTGCTCCATGAGCTGAGGGCAGAGGGGAGTCGTTAGGACGCTCATCTTCGCAGGAACGTACCGTTCACCTCACGCGCAGCCGTCGGCGTCGTCGTACCCTGCTATGAATCTCCACGCTGATGGTGCCGAACTTGCGGGTCGTTCTGCGCACGTTGATGAACTCGATCAGAGGCCGGATGCTGATGCCCTGCAGCGAGAGGACCAGAAATGTTCACGGACACTGAGAAGAACCGGCGACTACTCGGACACAGGTTGAGGGGGACAAAGAAAATCTTTTCACTTCAATATATCAACATTCAGAGATTATCAGCAGCTCAGCGACGTCAATCGATCATTAATATCTCTTCATACAGTGGAAAGTGTTGAACGGAAAGTGCCGCAGTTTTCGTGAATAACAGCAGGTTTTGCTGTTAAAGGAGTGTAGCACCCTATAATGTAATAATTTCCTGAAAATGTAATTAAATTTGCACTTAACTCAGTCGAAAATGTAATAAAACCCAATAATGTAATAACTTCCCCAAAAATAATGTAATAAAATATCCTGACGGATATTGTAATAACATTTTTACCGATAATGTAATACCTTATTACATTATTGGGAATTTATTACATTTTCAGGTGGGTCTTTTTCTGCAATTTAACCCAGTAGTCATTCTGGCGTTTCAAATCCAGCGTATATAACATTCTTAGATACTTAAAACACAAATGTAGAACTCTGGACTGAAAATGAACATATATATTACATTATTTGTCAAGTATTACATTATCAGTTTTGGAAAAAAAAAAAAAAAAAAAGACCCACCTGAAAATGTAATAAATTCCCAATAATGTAATAAGCTATTGCATTATCGGTAAAAATGTTATTACAATATCAGTCAGGATATTTTATTACATTATTGGATTTTCTTACATTTTCGATTGAGTTAAGTGCAAATTTTATTACATTTTCAGGCGTTATTACATTTTCCGGAAATTATTACATTATAGGGTGCTACAAGGAGGTTCTAATAAAATTAAATAAATTCTGCAAGAACATCTAATCGATTATTTAGATTACGCTTTTTTTGCGAAACACGGCAGCAAATTATTCCCGGAAAGCAACTGGCCGAAAACATTTTCCAATCCACACTTACAGATAAGACAAGCTGAGAACCAGCAATTAAATCCAATTAAATAAAGAAGAACAAAAGCTGTAAAAAAAAATTTTTTTTACTTAACTAACTCAACTTAAAACAAAGCAACACTTTCATAAAAGTTGTTTCCAGATGTGAATGTTTCTGCTTGGAGCTTCTAAAACAACCTGCGACTTTTCATCTTCATTGTAGCGTTTCCCTTTGGCCATGAAAAAAAAAACAAACATAAATAAATGATATTTCTGAATTCATTTTTAGTCATATCATTAGTTTATTTTGTTGGGCAGTTATCTTGGAGTTTGAATTGATGCCATCTAATTTTAAAAGAGCTATTTTTAAAATGTATATCTCTATATTTATTGTTAAAGTTGCTAAGCTGCAGCTACATTTTTTATTTATATTAAAGTGGGGTAGTTTTTGTTTTACTTTTACACAAATATGGACTGAAATAGGCCTACAGTTCACAGTTTAATTTATCTCAAAGTACGCCTACAAATGCACACTGCACTTCCGTTGTTATATTTAGCGGTTGTAACAGATAAAATAAATAAAAGATGAAAACTTTCTTGCGGTTCCCGACAATTTTATTTTTTGTAGAATTGGGGGCAAAATGGCTCTTTTGATAATAAAGGTTGCAGACCTCTGTTCTAAAAGAACCAAAGAAATAAATAAATCACACGCTCTTTAGTGACGTGTGAATGGATAACGCTGCCTGTCAATCAAGCAGCCAAAGTTGAT
>NC_084592.1:43012241-43047241 GCF_033807715.1 Cololabis saira | reverse complement strand
ATCTACTCTTATAGTTATTCAAGTATATCGTTATACCATTGCTGTCTATTGTTCTCTATTATATTGTAGTATTATAGTAAAGTAATGATAATGTAATACTATGCATTATAATTACTTCTATTAGTACATACATACATAGTAGCACAACTAAATGCTGGACGTTTTTTCTTTTCTTTAGTTTGCTTTGATTTGTTTGATTTTTACTATATTTATATATACATATAATAGAGTATTATATCACTGTATAGAACAGTTATTAAAGTAGGTATGTGTGTTTTATAAGTAAGCTTATTGAAACTCTTGTTATATGTCTTAAGAAAACTCAAATATCCTATTTCAAAAAATTTGAATATTCTGGGAATCTTAATCTTAAACTGTAAGCCATAATCAGCAATATTAAAATAATAAAAGGCTTGCAATATTTCAGTTGATTTGTAATGAATCCAGAATGTATGACATTTTTTTTTTTTTTTTTTTTTTTTTTTTTTAAATTGCATTACAGAAAATAAAGGACTTTATCACAATATTCAAATTTTCTGAGACAGTCCTGTTTATATTTGTATTCTGTTTTTTTTCCTTTTTATATTTTATTTATCCTGCATGTTGGAAATAAAATCTTCAAATCACAATCAAATCAGAAATTAAACGTTGGGATGTACTCACGCCATGATGGAGGAGATGGCGAAGAGCTCGGCCACCAGGTAGGCCAGGTAGCTGTACATGAAGATGAAGAGCGGCTCGATCTCCCGGACCCGGGACGTGAACCTGGTGGTGAAGGCGGCCACGAAGCCGAACAGGACGCCGAAGCCCATCCCGCCCAGGCCCACCACGAAGAACCGGGCCACGCCCAGGAACACGTCCGTGGGCTCCACCACCGGCATCTCCGCCACGAAGCTGAACATGTTGTACAAAACCTGGGGGGGGGGCAGGGGACAGAGGTCACGACAGAGGTCACGGCAGAGGTCACGACAGAGGTCACGGGGAGGTCGTTCACCCAAACACTCGCTCAGCAGCGTCCGTATGGAGCCAAATCAAGGCCAAAAGTTTTGCTAATTTGAAAATAAAATTGTAATTGAAAAACTAAGATTTGAACCTGAAAATTCAAGTTTTGATCATTAACTTATTTTTTTTCAGTTTCACATCTTTTTTTTCAGTTTCACATCTTTTTTCCAGTTTCAGACTTTTGGCCCCGATCTGGCGTGGGGGGCGTGGCTTCAACGGAAAGGGGCGTGGCATAATGAGTGACAGCATAACAGAGAAGGCGGGGGACGTTCCTCAGTCATGTTGCCTTCAGGAAACGTAGGTTGCAGAAGTTATCAGTAGAAGTATGAATCAACACTGTATATACACTATATTCACGTGATTGGCAGTGGAAAAAACGGATACTAGTGACACATTTCTGTTTAAAAAGCTGTTTTAGACCGTGAGTGCTGGGGCCCACGGCTTGTCCTGGCGGAGCGGACGCCATCGCAAAAAACAATACTGAAACGCGTTCACGGTAGTATGTGGAAGGGGAAAATGTCAAACTGAACTGTACAGTCTGGCATAGTTTATTGCTTTTATACTGCGATTGGTGCCAAGTACGGTCTAAAACAGCTTTTTTCAGGTTCAAATCTTAGTTTTTCAAATTAGCAAAACTTTTGGCCTTGATTTGGCTCCATACGTCCGCGGCGCGGTGACCTCATTTCTTTAAGCACTTTTCAATGAGTCGTATAAAAAGCTGTACTTTCTTTTGTTCCTTAATAAATGTATTTGAACCCACATCATTAATGTTCGTTTTATTTTTGATGAAAGTCTGAAACTTACAAAATAGTAAAAAACTGCATAAAAGCCACATTATTTAAAATTATACCCTCGCTACTTAATTTCACTTACTGGAAACAATCCCGACTCTTTTGGATAAAAGTAACTTTAAAACTTTTAAAAGACGCTCTGAACCCGCAGCATCCGACTGTTTCAGGAAACATCCTCAATATTCTGTTTCTGTTTTTAACTCGGCTCCGTTAACTCATTAAATTATCTTTAAGAAACAATCTAAAAGCAGAGCTTTATTTGAAAAGAAGAGAAGTTAAAGTGCTCAATAATATTGCTGACATCATAAAACCCACTCGTGACTCATCTAAAAACAGCTTTTCAAAACACGTTTTTCAAGCTTCTCTAAAGTAAAGCGGTTCATTGTTTAGTTTTTTACAGCAGCAGTCGTACATTAAGTCAACTCCTACCAGTCACATCCTGAAGTGGAAGCACTTGTGCTTCTGGAAATATGAAATTGTGCTTGTTTTTTAAGCATTTCTTTCCCTTGACCTTGTACAAAAGAGTCGGGAGGTTAACGGAGCGACTCCAGGAATAAATAAAGGATTTAAATATGAGAGTAAAGAGCTCTTAGCACATTATATACACGAAGAGATTTAAATAATATGAGGAAATTAAAGCATTAAAATGATGCCCTCGCTATGATAACACGACTTATGGTGGTTTTGAGTTAATTTCACTTCCTGGAAACAATACAGACTCTTTGGCTAAAAGTAATTTTAAATAAATGCAGATCCTCCCACCGGACTGAACGCTGCAGGAAACATCTCCAACGTTTGCATCTTCAATATTCTGTTGATTTTAACTTGGCTCCGTTCACTTATTTAATTCTAACGAACTCTTTAAGAAACCATCTAAAACCAGGGGCCGGATTCACAAAACATTCTTAAGAAAAAAAATCTTCTTAAGTGTCATTTTTTTCTCAAGTACCGGTAAGTATTTTCTCAACTTTCTTCTTAAGTTTCTTCTTAAGAAAAAACTTAAGAATAAATGGTATTCTTGAAATAAAAGTTCTCAATTTGTTCTTGACTTTTTTCCTAACTTTAAGACAACCTTGACCTGTCTTAAAATGTCTTCTGTGAAACATAATAATAATAATAATAATAATAATAATAATAATAATAATACTCTAATATCACCTTTTTCAACACATTTTAGACAAGTTTAGACTAGTAGGTCATAGTTTGAGGATATACTTTGTAATTAATTTCACAAAGAGACTGTTTGTTAGCATGTTAGTTAGCGTGGTAGTTAATTATTATTAATTTTCCCCAATAGTATTTTTTTTCAACACATTAATCTCATCCCATAACCTTGAAAAGTTCCTGCATCTCTTTTTCTCCTTCTCCATGTTTAGTGAGTGAGTGACGGTTAAGACGCAAACTACATGTACCTGTATATATAATATATATATGTATATATAAATGTTGTTTGTTGGCGCGTGCAATGACATATTTTAAGAAGTTCTTAAGTAGGAAAAGTAAGAAATTCGTAAGAAATGACAGTTCTTAAGACGGTTCTTAAGAAAATATTGAGGAATTGCACTTAAGAACTTTCTTATGACCTTCTTAATTTTAGATATTAAGATCGTTCTTAAGAACATACTGGTGAATCCGGCCCCAGAGCTTTATTTGAGAAGAAGAGAAGTTAAAATGCTCGTCGAGATAATAATCTGAAAAAGGTCCTTGTTGTAATAAAATGCTGACATCATAAAACCCACTCGTGACTCATCTAAAAACAGCTTTTCAAAACACGTTTTTCAAGCTTCTCTGAAGTAAAGTGGTTCATTGTTTAGTTTTTTACAGCAGCAGTCGTACATTAAGTCAACTCCTATCAGTCACATCCTGAAGTGGAAGCACTTGAGCTTCTGGAAATATGAATTTTTCTGAAAAGGCGTCTGTTGGACTTTCCTTTCCCTTCAGCTGCTAAATTAAAAAGGTCGGGGCAATTTAATACTTAAAAACATGTCCTATAGCTTTTTCTCCAAACATTTTATTTCCTTGACCTTGTACAAAAGAGTCGGGAGGTAAAGGAGCGACTGCAGGAATAAATAAAGGATTTAAATATGAGAGTAAAGAGCTCTTAGCACATTATATACACGAAGAGATTTAACTAATATGAGGGAAACAGGAAAGCGGGTGGGTGTTTGGTGTTTGAGCGGGAGCTCAGGTATCAGGCGTGCATGTGTGTCGACTCCTCCCAACAACCAAACGTACATGAGAGTGACCTCAGAACTGGTTTAGCAGCATCTGAACAAACAGGCTCCGAGCAGAAACGGCTCTTTACTGACTCACGACACCGACATTCCCTCAGCTCGGCTTTACGAGTTTGGGAACTGTGTCGGAGCGCCGGCGCTTCTCACACACACACACACACACACACACACACACACACACACACACACACACACACACACACACACACACACACACACACACACACACACACACACACACACACACACACACACACACACACACACACACACACACACACACTAAACTCACACACACACACGTTAAACTCACACATGCACGGTAACCCGGAAAGATGGACGACTGGTTTTTACAATATCTAATGAAACCAGAGGACGAGTGTTTGAGTGGGAAGAATTGAAAAAGCTTCACACGATGCACAAGCAGTGAATCTGCTGCTTCACCCTTTAGTAAACCTTCAGAATAGGGAAAGAAAAAGTAAATGGAATATATATATATATATATATATATACACACACACACACACATATACAGGACTGTCTCAGACAATTAGAATATTGTGATAAAGTCCTTTATTTTCTGTAATGCAAAAATGTCATACATTCTGGATTCATTACAAATCAACTGAAATATTGCAAGCCTTTTATTATTTTAATATTGCTGATCATGCTTTACAGCTTAAGAAAACTCAAATATCCTATCTCAAAAAATTAGAATATTCTGGGAATCTTAATCTTAAAATGTAAACCATAATAAGCAATATTAAAATAATAAAAGGCTTGCAATATTTCAGTTGATTTGTAATGAATCCAGAATGTATGACATTTTTTTTTTTTAAATTGCATTACAGAAAATAAAGAACTTTATCACAATATTCTGTATATACACATACATACACATGTTGATACAAACCACAACTACATTGTATCTGGTGTTTCCATGTGTAGTTCAGCCGGGCTGCTGCTGTGTTTGTCAACAGTTTAAAGTGGAACTCATGGAACTCATGTTTTCACAGTAAATAGTATCCCCAAATGCAGAGGTGTCAAGTAACGGAGTACAAATACTTTGTTACCTTACTTAAGTAGAAATTTTGGTTAAGAACTTTTTACTTTTACTCCTTACATTGTCCCGCAATTATCTGTACTTTTTACTCCTTACAATTTAAAAACAGCCTCGTTACTCTATTTCATTTCGGCCTTTAAAAAAAACTATCCAGTTAAATTGCTCCATCCGGATAGAGTGAATTTGGTTGTGGTTGTTTCAGATGTTCTTGTCCAGTTTTGTTCTTACATCCGTTCCCTCAGATTCCTGCAACTAAACTTGGATGTACATTCCAATAAAGGTTAGGATAAATGATAACATGCCTCTGAAGTTTGACTTTTTGCACCATTACAATACTTATAGGCAACTAGTCATCATATCTCCTGCTCTCTGAAACACATGTTAATGCTCAATAGTACACATATATGCTTCTTTAATATATTTACATTATTATTATTTTATTTATTATTATTATGGGCATGCCAAGTAATGGCATGACCATATTGCAATCGTCCAGAATGGCCCAAAGGGCAATGTTGCTAGCATTTTGCTAACAAGCTAAAGTCGCAAAAGTCCCACTGCGCACCAGCGGGTGTACAGCATGACCCCGCTCTGATGTGGAAAAAAAAAATCCCCAAAAACTAAAACACGGCCGGAAAAACGAGGAAAAACATGAAAATGAAGGCGATATATTAGTATCTAGAAAAGGTTTCCCTTTTCTTTTTATTATTATTCTTATTCCGCACTTTTTTTCGTCCGTTAATGCGGCCCGAACCGGAATGTGCACCCATGCATGGCATACATCGTTGGATGCGTCTCCATCATGCCTCGATGGGCATTACTTTTCTCCGTAATAGGGGTTACCGGGGCAACGCTAGTTGCCAAAAAGCAAAAAAAAAGGCGAAAATTCCCACGCTTATTGCTCGGCCGAACTTTGTCGTAGAGACATCGTTCAAACTTTCAAACACTCGGCCTGATTGTCCCTAAAGGTACGTACAAGCTCATTATGCCAAGTATTACAGTTTTTGTGATATTGACCTTTCTTTTTTTTTTTTTTTTCCATTTGACTTTGGACGCTTGTTGCTAGGCAACAGGTTATCGTAGAGACATGGTACAAATGTTTCCCGACTCGGCACGCTGTGGACTTCAACATACTCAAATTTCATGAAGCTGGGATTTAAGGAAATTTTATGTCAAAATCCAGGCCACATGGCCCCATTCATTCGGATGGAGTTTTTTACCATGGTGAAAAATAAACCTATCCGTTAACATAGCCTGAACCGGAACATGCACCCATACATGGCATACATCGTTGGATGCGTCTCCATGGTTCCTCGATGGGCATTACTTTTCTCAGTAAAAAGTGTTACCGTGGCAACGCTAGATGCCAAAAAGCAAAAAAAAAGGCGAAAATTCGGACGCTTATTGCTCGGCCGAACTTTATCGTAGAGACATGGTTGAAACTTTCAAACACTCGGCCCGATTGGCAGTAACGGCCCCTACAACCTCATTATGCTAATTACTACAGTTTTCGCGATATTGACCTTTCATTTTTTTTTTTTATTTCTGTTTGAATTTGGACGCTTGTTGCTAGGCAACAGGTTATCGTAGAGACATCGTACAAATGTCCCCTGACTCGGCACGCTGTGGAATTCAACATACTCAAATTTCATGAAGCTGGGAATTAAGGAAATTTTATGTCAAAATCCAGGCCAAATGGCCCCATTCATTCGGATGGGGTTTTGTACCATGGTGAAAAAAAAAACCTATCCGTTAACGTAGCCTGAACCGGAACGTGCACCCATGCACGGCATACATCGTTAGATGCGTCTCCATCTTGCCTCGATGGGCATTACTTTTCTCAGTCAAAAGCGTTACCGTGGCAACGCTAGATGCCAAAAAGCGCGCCCCATTAATAACTATTGGGAGCACAGGAATGAATGAAATACAAGCGTAAAAACACCTCAAACTGACATAGAACCACCCCGAACACAACCACTACAGCCCCAAACCAAAGCAGCAAGAGGGGACGAATGGGCAGTAGGGCATGCCCATATCAAAATTTCCAGAAATTTTCTAGTTATTATTATTATTATTATTATTACTAAGATACATTCATTTTCAATGGCTTTTGTCCTTAAGGGCTTTTTTCCCCCTTACATTACTTTTACTTTTACACTTTAAGTAGTTTTAAAACCAGTACTTTCATACTTTTACTTGAGTAAAAAACTTGAGTTGATACTTCAACTTCTACAGGAGTATTTTTAAACTCTAGTATCTATACTTCTACCTGAGTTAAGAATGTGAATACTTTTGACACCTCTGCCAGAATGCAAAGTATCAGTCCTGAATGCTCTAAAGAGCGATGTTGAAAAGTTACACTCACGCACAGGGCCGGCCCGAGGACTTTTAGGGGCCCGGAGCAAGATTTAGTTTGTTTTCTCAAAAACACTCCAAGCGTAAACACGGCTTACAGGTGAAGTTAAGTATCAACAAATCACCTACTTTAGTTTGAATTCTGTGTTAAATCGACTGATTTGAACCGAGGTTTGGATTCTTTAGATCAGTGATTCTCAACTGGGGGGGCCGCGGACAGGTTTCAGTGGATCCGTGACTTTTTCCTCAGGTAAAGGTGAAGCTATATATTTTCTTGAGTATTTTGAGAACTATTTCTAAGATGTTTCACTTTTTTATTTCTTGTATTTTACAGGAAAACACCAGCTGAGTCTGTCAGCCTTACGTTTAAAGCTTGGTTATGAGGATAGTTTTACTAGTACATGTTATATATTAAATTAGTGGATATTCAGCTAAAACTAGATATTTTTGGGTCTTTTTGGAATTCTTTCTCGGTTGTTGCAGGTTTTTATTTCACCTTTGTGCATGTAAACACCGTTAATTCTGTACAATCTGAGGTTTAAACTGCATCGTCTCTTTGATTCCGATATGGATTTGGGTTAATGTTATTAAAACAGTTTTTTGAGCTGTTGCATGAAATATATAAGTGTAGTTCTGCAAAATTAGTATTATATTGATATTCAACAGCAAGTATTAGCAGCTAATGATGCTGTAAGGACCAATCAGCTCCCAGAATGCTGATAGAACTGCTTTCAGAAACATCATGTGGGGCAGAATTACCAAACAGATCCAGGGAGGAAATAGAAACGGATGAAATCGCTTTTATTTTTTCCATTTTCAGTGTTTTTCGGGTTTTTAATTTTTGAGAATTTGGTTTTTAGCATTTTATGCAAACGTAAGCCCAAGACAGTATATAAAATAATGAAATGTGTCCAACAAAACTAAACAAAAAAATACCAAAAGTTGTAATGTAATGATGAAATGTACATCTGTGTTATATTTGTGTTACTTTAAAAACTAAAATACAAAAATAAAGTTTAAAAAAAAGACAAAAAAAAAACAGTTTTTTGAGCTGTTGCATGAATTATATTTCTGATATGAACAGATCCAGGGCAGAAAACAGACGCCGTATGAAATCGGTTTTATTTTTTTCCACATTGCGTTTCAGTTTTAAATTTTTTTAAATTTGGTTTTTAGTATTTTATGCAAATGTAACCCCAAAACGGTATATAAAGTAATGAAATGTGTGCAACAAAACTAAACTAAACAAAAAAATACCAAAAGTTGTAATGTAACGATGGAAAAAAATAAAATAAAAAATAAAAATTAAAGCTGCAAGCAGCGATGAACGGGCCCTCGCACTCACGGCCACCGCCCCCCATAAGCATATCAGAAATGACACCACCCACGACTCTCTATGTCAAACCATTCAAAAGATATAGCAGAAAAAAGGGACAACCAATCCGAAGAAGGGGCGGGGCTAATTTGCACCAATTATGGTTAAGGACTCAATACCGAGTCCCATGACACCACCCACGACTCTTTATGTCAAACCATTCAAAAGTTATGGCAGAGAAAAGTTTTCTAGGGGGCGCTGTTGAGCCGTTAGGCCACGCCCATTAATGCAAACCATGAAATATCAAATTTTTCACCAGGCCTGGCTTGCATGCAAAATTTGTTGACTTTTGGGGAACTATCAAATATGGACCAATCAGATGAAGGGGGGCACGCTTTTTGGCGTCTAGCGTCGCCATGGTAACACTTTTGAAAGAGAAAAGTAATGCGCGTAGTCGCAAGATGAAGACGCACATTTTGATGTATAACACACCTGGGTGCACGTTACGGTTCGGGCCGTATTAATTGCCGAAAGAATGGCATAAATTGCATCAAAATTACACAATTAATTCAAAATGGCTGACTTCCTGTTCGGTTTCGGCCATGTCGCCAAGAGACTTTTCTTTAAGTTGCGACATGATACAGGTGTGTACCGATTTTCGTGCATGTACGTCAAACCGTATTGTGGGGCTTGAGGCACAAAGTTTTCCGGGGGGCACTGTTGAGCCGTTAGGCCACGCCCATTAATGCAAACCATGAAATATCAAATTTATCGCCAGGCCTGGCTTGCATGCAAAATTTGGTGACTTTTGGGGAACTATCAAATATGGACCAATCAGATGAAGGGGGGGTGCGCTTTTTGGCTTCTAGTGTCGCCACAGTAACACTTTTGAAAGAGAAAAGTAATGCGTGTAGTCGCAGGATGGAGACGCACATTTTGATGTATAACACACTTGGGTGCACGTTACGGTTCGGGCCGTATTAATTCTCGAAGGAATGGCTCATATTGCTCCAAAATTACGCGATTAATTCAGAATGTTCAAAATGGCCGACTTCCTGTTCGGTTTCGGCCATGGCGCCAAGAGACTTTTCTTTAAGTAAAGACATGATAAAGAAGTGTACCGATTTTCATTCATGTACGTCAAACCGTATTATGGGGCTTGAGGCGCAAAGTTTTTTCTGTCTGAACCAACCAGATGAAGGGTGGGCGCGCTTTTTGGCGTCTAGCGTCGCCACGGTAACGCTTTTGAAAGAGAAAAGTAATGCGTGTTGTCGCAGGATGGAGACGCACGTTTTGATGTATAACACACCTGGGGGCACGTTACGGTTCGGGCCGTATTAACTGCCGAAGGAATGGCATAAATTGCGCCAAAGTGACACGATTAATTCAAAATGGCTGACTTCCTGTTCGGTTTCGGCCATGTCGCCAAGAGACTTTTCTTTAAGTTGTGTACTGATACAGGTGTGTAGCGATTTCCGTGCATGTACGTCAAACCGTATCGTGGGGCTTGAGGCACAAAGTTTTCAAGGGGGCGCTGTTGAGCCATTTTGCCACGCCCATTAATGTAAACCATTAAATATCAAATTTTTCGCCAGGCCTGACTTGCATGCAAAATTTGGTGACTTTTTGGGCACGTTTAGGGGGGCAAAAAGGCCCTCCTTTCGTCAGAAGAAAGAAAGAAAAAAGAAAAAAGAAAAAAGAAAAATTCCTACAGATACAATAGGGCCTTCGCACTGAAGGTGCTCGGGCCCTAATAAAAAAATCAATCTTTAGTCATACGAATCGATTTTTAGGAATTAATATGAGAATCGATTTAGAATCGGAAAATCGATTTTTTTCCAACACCGGCCTAGCCGAGAATCAGTGCTTTAGATCAGATCTAAACGGTGGTGGGGGGTTTTTAAGGCCCCGGGAACCGGCCCTGCGGACACTCACCACTGTGACGGCGTCGTTGAACAGACATTCCCCGAACACCACGATGTAGAGCTGCTCGTTGACGGACACGTCCTCGAACACGCTGAGCACGGCCACCGGGTCCACGGCCGAGATGATGGCGGCGAACAGCAGGTTCTCCTGCAGGTTGATGTCCTGCACGTCGAAGGCCTCGATCTGGCAGATGGCGAACAGGGACATGCCGATGCCGATGCTGTTCCAGAGAGTTCCCACCACCGCAAACCACAGCACCTGGGGGGGATGGGGGGGCACCCGTCAAACATCTGCACCTCATGGTGCACCTCTGTCAGGGGAACCACACTACTGACTAGGGCTGGGAATTAAATGTCAAGAATCGATTACGATTCTTAAGATTCAGAATCAATTATCAAGATTTGATTCGATCCGATTCTGATATCAATTTGTACGGAAGAGTATTAGGGACATGCAGGAGAAAAAATATTTTAAGGCCACATTTTTTTTTGAATGTGCACTTCGAGAAAAAAGTCGAAATGTCGAGAAAAAAGTCGATATTTCGTGAATAAAGTCGAAATTTCGCCTTTTTTCACGAAATTTCGACTTTATTCTTGAAATTGTATTTCAACATTAATCTCGACATTTCGACTTTTTTCCCGAAATGCATAATGAAAAAAATAATCTTCCTCCTCTAAAATATTATTTTTATTTTTCTCTTGCCTGGCCCTAATACTCTTCCGTAGATTTGGGTTAGTGTAATTAAAACTGTTTTTTTTTTATTTGTTTTTTTTTTTTTAATGGCAGACCAGAATCAGGAAGGGAGAAAGGAAGGAAAGGAGGGAGGAAGGAATGGAGAAAAGGAAAGAAAGAAGGGAGGGAAGAAGGAAGGAATGGAGAAATTAAGGAAAGAAGGAAGGAAAAGCAAAGAAGGTAATAAAGGAACTAATGACGAAAGGGAGGTAGGAAGAAAAAGGAGTAAAGGAGGAAAAGAGGAAAGGAAGAAGGAAGGAGAGAGCATGGCAGGAGGAAAGAAGGATAGAAGAATTTTGACCCAAAGACAGCACAAGGGTTAAACATATTTAAAAGGCAAAAAAAAGGCACCAGTTATTCTCGTGTCCAACAAAACATTGCTTTTTTGGGCATAAACAAAATAAATACCAAAAGTATGAAAAAAAAAAAAAAAAAATCGATCTTTAGACATACAAATCGATTTTTAGGAATTAATATGAGAATCCATTCAAAACAGGGCTACTACCCACCGTGCCGATGTTCTCGAAGAAGGGCCTGGTGGGCATGAAGTAGCCCGAGTCCAGCACGATGGGGGGCAGCATGTACAGGAAGAAGACGTTGGTGGTGAGGACGGCCGGCGGCTCCTCGTGCACCGAGTGCATGATTCCCCCCACGATCAGGCCGATGCTGATGAGCAGGCAGGACTCCGGCACCCACACCGTGATCTTGTGGTACACGTGGAAACCTGGGGGGACACATATTCTGATGAACCCGGGCCGACCAGCCTGCAGGATCCAGATACATCAGTTACTTTATAGAGAGGGAACGTGCATGACGTCACAGATGAGACTTCACAGCGGGTTTCGCCCACTGAGTGTCAGAAAGACTGAGTGTCAGAAAGACTGAGTGTCAGAAAGACTGAGTGGCAGAAAGACCGATTGGCAGCGTAATCTTTCAGTTTGAGCAACTGGAAAACATCTAAAATAGGAAAGAGCTGTTGTGCGATCGACTGTACTCATAGATTTAGCAAGAAATCGGAGTTATCGTTTTACAGACTGACGGAAAATAAGCTTAAGAGAGACAAATGGATCGCTGCAATTCACAGAAACAACTGGATCCAGACACCGAAACGTGGATTTGCGGTTCCCATTTTGTATCAGGTAATGTTGGATTTTTGGGTATCTAATAGGAATGGGTGATATTTTACCGTTCACGATAAACCGTCAAAAAAATTCCCCACGGTAAGAATTTGTCATCTCGCGGTAAAAACGATAAATTCCCGTTGATGTTCTGCGTTAAATCCACGCACAACGAAAGAAAGAAAGAAAGAAAGAAAGAAAGAAAGAAAGAAAGAAAGAAAGAAAGAAAGAAAGAAAGAAAGAAAGAAAGAAAGAAAAGTTTTGCATTACAGGTGGACTTTTTATCAATTCAATTGGTGTAGTTTAGTAGAATTTAGTATCTTTTAGAGCAGTGATTTGGGGGTTCCAAAGACTGAATGTGGTGATAGATTTATAGTTAAAAAAATGGAGTTGAATTGGTATTTTTTTTATCGTCATTTTTATCGTTATCGGGATAAATGCCAGAAATTATCGTGATACATTTTTTAGTCCATACCGCCCATCCCTAGTAGCTAACCTTAAACGGTCAAATCATAAAGTTCGGTGTCCTCACCACTTTAATTTCTACAACAAATCCTGCCTTGAAGTCGGACCAAGCGTCAAGACTTTTGTAAGCCTTCAAGCTTTGCTTCGTGTATTTCCCCGGTGTAGAAATTAATACATATAAATATCAGGAAACTCGTTTCGTGGCCAAATATTAATGTCCATGGACCACTGGTTCTTGGTAAATGTACCAAATATTAATGTCCATGGACCACTGGTTCTTGGTAACTGTACCAAATATTAATGTCCATGGACCACTGGTTCTTGGTAACTGTACCAAATATTAATGTCCATGGACCACTGGTTCTTGGTAACTGTACCAAATATTAATGTCCATGGACCACTGGTTCTTGGTAACTGTACCAAATATTAATGTCCATGGACCACTGGTTCTTGGTAACTGTACGGGTCACTGTCAAGTCCAACTGACTTTAATTTAAACCGATAATCGACTGTTATCCCGTCTTCTCCACTAGTTGCTTGACCAGCGTTTACTGCGTGCTGCCACCTTGAAACTTTGATTCAAAAACAAGTGCAGAATATAAGTGTCATGGAGACAGACGGGCGAGGGAACGAGCAGCGCAGAAAGACCGGAATTAATTTAAAGCGGAATGAGTGTAAACATGATCGCGGTATTATTCTATTCAGATTTAAAATCGGAATAAAGCAGCCACTTATTTGGAATTAAGTTTAATTCGGAATGGCCATTTTCATTCGGAATTAGGTGTTTACATGGTAATTTTTACTCTTTTTAAATCGGGTTTACTTTAATTCTGAATTAAAGAGGAATTAAACTTCCCATGTAAACGCACTCAATGTTTGGATTCGGTCCAGCAGACTTCTGGCTTTCTGGGTCCACTTAGACCAGGGGTCGGCAACCCAAAATGTTGAAAGAGCCATATTGGACCAAAAACACAAAAAACAAATATGTCTGGAGCCGCAAAAAATGAAAAGTCTTGTATAAGCCTTAGAATGAAGGCAAATGGCCAAAGAAAAAAGTTGAAATGTTGAGAAAAAAGTCGAAATTTTGAGATAAAAGTCGAAATGGTGAGATTAAAAAAGGAAAGGAAAAAGGAAGAAAAAAAGAGAAAAAAAGAAGAAAAAAAGGAAAAAAAAAGGTCAAACATTTTTGAAAAAGCTCCAGGAGCCACAAGGGCGGCGCTAAAGAGCCGCATGTGGCTCTAGAGCCGCGGGTTGCCGACCCCTGCCTTAGACCCAACATTAAGTCTTTTGTAAAGATAGGGGTTATATTTTATGATGGGCTAAAACTTGATCGCCAAGTCAGCTCAGTTGTAAAAAACAGTTTTTATCATATAGGGATTTTATTGAAAGTAAAAGGATACTTGGAGACTATAATCCATGCTTTTATTAACACCAGACTGGATTACTGCTACTCTCTCTATTCTGGCGTAAGCGTGACCACATATATTAAGTTTAATTCGGAATGGCCATTTTCATTCAGAATTAGGTGTTTACATGTTAATTTTTACTCATTTTAAATCGGGTTTAATTTTAATTCTGAATTAAAGAGGAATTAAACCTCCCATGTAAACGCACTCATTGATACATTTGGGATGGGGAGAGGTTTGAGGTCGAGTGGGGGGGGCTCCAAATAACATTTAGGGCCCCAATTTAGTCAGGAGCAGCCCTGTTTATATATTATTATCACCAGTACTGGAGTTGAGGGGGGATGAGGGGGGACGGCATCCCCCCTGAAATAAAAACGGCCCAAATCATCCCCCCTGTAAAACTGACATCCCCCCTTTCCATCCCTTATGTCATTTCATCAATGAATGTGGTTTTACTGCTATTTCAACATTTAGAGTCATCACCAGAAAAATAACACCAGAAAAATAACTTATTTGACAATTTTCACCTGTTTCAAGTGAATTTTCACTTGAAATAAGTAGGAAAATCTGCCAGTGGGACAAGATTTATCTTCTTATTACAAGCAAAAAATCTTGAAAAAATTAGCACAAATTATCTGTCCCCATATGATAGAATCCACCATCCCCCCTGATGTTTTTTTTTACAACTCGAGTACTGGTTGAAGTTACAGTACCTAGGATACCTAATTCATTTGTTTGTATGAAAAGAAAATAACTTTATAGGCTGTAACCAGAGGTGGGTAGAAACAAGTTACATTTACTCCGTGACATTTACTTGAGTAAGTTTTGGGAAATGTTGTACTTTTAGGAGTAGTTTTGAATCACTATACTTTTTACTTTTACTTGAGTAGATTTGTGAAGAAGAAACTGTTCCTCTTCCTCCGCTACATTAGACTACGTTGAGCTGTTACTTTTCTTTTATCCCTTTTATCCACGTACGCGTCAATCTCATGACATCACTGGGTGATTCTTTGGGAAAAAAGTTTGTATTTGCATGTTTTGTCACATTTACACAGACTCAAACACACACAGAGTTTCTATGAGTTCATGTTTGTTCTAGTTCTGCCTGGTTAAAAAAGAAAAGTACAAAGGCTGGAAATTTTGTGCTACTAGTGCTTAATTTATTTTTTTATTCTGTTATTATTTTATTTATTGTATTATTTATTAAAGTACTTGTATTTACTTTAAGATTATTTTAATTTAAGCTATTTTTTATTAATTTTATTATTTTATTGATTTAATTTGCCTGAATATGATTATTTTGTACTTTTGTCGTTTGAATGGTTGTGTTAAAAAAAAAAAAATCAGACGTTACTCAACAGTTACTCAGTACTTGAGTAGTTTTTTCACCAAAGTGGTTGACCTTTTTTTTTCTTTTTTTCTTATTTTTTCTCTTTTTTTCCCTTTTTTTCTTCCTTTTTCCTTTCCTTTTTAATCTTGACATTTCAACTTTTTTTCTCTGAATTTTGACTTTTTCTCTCGAAATTGTGACTTTTTTCCCGAAATTTCGACTTTTTTCTCAACATTTCGACTTTTTTCTCGACATTTCCACTTTTTTCTTAACATTTCCACTTTTTTCTTGACATTTCGACTTTTTTTACTTTTACTCAAGTAATTATTTGGATGACTACTTTTTACTTGTACTTGAGTCATATTATTGTGAAGTAACAGTACTTTTACTTGAGTACAGTTTTTGGCTCCTCTACCAGCTCTGGTCATCACTCACCGATCTTGGAGAAGGAGGCCAGCAGCATCCACAGCGTGATCTCGAAGGGGATCTGGATCCGCGGGTAGTCCATGGTGAACACGGGCAGGTTGTCCTTCTGCTCCTCGGGATAGGCCTGGGGGCCGCTGTCCGGCTGCACCGGGGGCAGGATGGTCACATGGTGGGTCGGGACGCTCGGTTTCGGGGGGATTTCTGCTCCGGAGCGGCGAGGAAGAGTGAAAAACGCGCAGGTGAGGAGCAGCAGGACCGCGGCTCTGCAGCTCGGACCCATGGCGGAGGAGGAGCGGGTTTTACTGGAGTTTAGAGAATATCAGGGGGGTTAAAAGGATAATCCGTCCATCATCCTGGTTCCAGGGGACAGAAATCTGCTTCTGTGTCGGACCCGGCTCTCCTCTCGACCTGCTGGCTCCCACACCTGAGGGGCCCCTGCGACTCACCTGCGCTCACCTGAGTCTCACCTGCTGAGTCTCACCTGCGTCCCGAGTTCCGATACTGCGGCTGCATGGGCGCGGTCCCGCCGGGCTCTGATTGGCTGATACCTGGAGCCGCGTCTCCAGGTGTGTCTGCTCCGTTCAGGGGCCTCCGGGGAGTTTCGGTGGCCCCGGGGTCAGGATCAGGGGGGGCCACCAGGGGGGCCACAAGTTTCAGCTTCAGCTCGGAGATGAAAGTTTCCTGGATTTATTAAAAAAAAAAAAAAAAAAAGTAAATAAAATAATATATCAAATTTATATCAAAGTAAATAAAAAAGAGAGATATCAAAGTAAATAAAATAATATATCAAAGTAATATCAAAGTAAATAAAAAGAGAGATATCAAAGTAAATAAAAAGAGAGATATCAAAGTAAATAAAAAGAGAGATATCAAAGTAAATTCACTTCACTTAATTTACTGCTCACTGTTTTTAATATATATTTACAAAACTGTTTTACATACTGCACAAAACAAAACAAAAAATTGCCTTTTGCACTCAGGTCAGTTCCAGTAAATGTCTGTGTTGTGTTGTATTTATTCATGTGAACTCTTTTTAAAATCTTTTTTAAATCTTATCTTTATCTTTTTTAAATTTTTATCTGTTGTGCCTGCGCACTTTATATGTTTCACCGAGGGAAGTGGGAAACGTCCTCTCGATTCCTTGTATGTCTGACATGTGAAGAAACGATAATAAAGCTACTTTGACTTTTGACTTTGACTAAATAAAATAATATATCAAAGTAATATCAAAGTAAAGAAAGACGAGAGAGATATCGAAGTAAATAAAAAGAGAAATATCAAAGTAGATAAAAAAGAGAGATATCAAAGTAAATAAAAAATATATCAAAGTAATATCAAAGTAAATAAAAAGAGAGATATCAAAGTAAATAAAAAAGGTATCAAAGTAATATCAAAGTAAATAAAAAAGAAAGATATTAAAGTAAATAAAATAATATATCAAAGTAATATCAAAGTAAAGAAAGACGAGAGAAATATCAAAGTAAATAAAAAAGAGAGAGATATCAAAGTAGATAAAATAATATATCAAAGTAATATTAAAGTAAATAAAAAGAGAGAGATATCAAAGTAATATTAAAGTAAATAAAAATAGAGAGATATCAAAGTAATATTAAAGTAAATTAAAAAATGTAGTTTTAAATTGGTTCATATTGACTTTAAATCCAGTTTTATGTATTTCATAGCTTTTGATTTTGTGTTGCTTCTAATTCCAGATTACAGTTATTGTAAAGCACTTAGGAAAGAGATCTGTGGGTCTCAATACAGAGAAAAACAGATTACAACGTTGCCAAAATTTCCAGATTGGATAAATGTATTGAATGACTTTGTCCACATTTGTCATGTTTGTCTGCAGTGTTGCAAATAAAGGAGAGAAAAATATGTTGTTGCTGTAAATGTTGTTTTCTTTGAAGGAAAGAAGAAAACAAAAGATGCAAGATGCAGTTTTACCTTCAGGGAGGCTTTGACGGCATAAAGTGGAATAAAATGTTGCTGTAACTGCAAAGTGAAAAGAAACTCCTACACAGAATATAACCACCAAATATTAAATATTCTTGTTCCATTTCATTGAGTTGAGGAATAAATAATCTCTCATTTGAATAACTATTTATACCGATATATTTCAGATTTATATTTATAGAAAATCTGCAAACCATTTAACTTCAATGAAGACATTCTTATATGTCTAGAATTTTTTTTTTTGTTTTAGCTGATATTATTGTTGAGAAATGCCTCAATCAATAAGAATGGGCAGGAAATAACATTTAAATATCTCCACCAGGAACTAAAATACGGAATAAGAAGTAACAATAATAGTAATTATAATATCACAATCATATGCTGTAACAATGCACCTCCCAATAATCTAATCATATCTACCTCATTCTGCTGCACCTTTCACTTTTTTAATTGTATATATGTTAATAAGTGCCACATTTGTTTAGTTACTGTTTGCTACTTTTTAAATCTGGGTACAGTGAGCAAAATAACCAGAGTCAAATTCCTTGTCGGGCAATGTTCAAACTTGGCCAAATAAGCTGATTCTGATTCTGATTAAAACAAACTCAGGTCTTTTTTATATGTACAAATGTGATAATATCTTTTCAACAAGTTCAGTTTATATTTACTGATAAATATTTACACTAAGTTGAAGTTACATTACCTAAGATACCTAATTCATTTGTTTGTATGAAAAGAAAATAACTTTATAGGCTGTAAATACAAGTTTATACTGTAGGCTGTAAACATAGACATATATACGTAGACGCCGAGTGTTCTTGCCCGCTGCTGCGATACGTCAACGTCGCCGCCATATTGGATGTTCAAGACTGCGCTGCAAACTAATACAAGTAAATTGACTTATTTTCATAAAGCGCCCTTCTACAAAGAAATGTACGTTTTACGTCTCATTTATTCATTCACACACGCACTAATATACTTGGGAAACAGTTAGGCACCAAATATAATATATTTAATTTTCTCAGACAGCAAAAATAAGAACTTTATTGATCCCACATAGGAGTAATTCATGTTATAACAGCTATAGAGAACAAGGTAGTGCCGAAAAACAATATATATCCCCCCTCACAAAAATAAGAAAAATAGAGAAACATATTTTTTCATCAACAAAGCATATTAAACATTTTTCAAATAACAAAATAACATATTTGAACCATTTTTCAGACAATAAAATAACAGAAAAATGATAGAGAGCTGATATAACATGAATTACTCCTATGTGGGATCAATAAAGTTCTTATTTCTGCCATCTGAGAAAATTAAATATATTATATTTGGTGCCTAACTGTTTCAAGTAACAAAATAACATATTTGAACAATTTTTCAGACAATAAAATAACATTTGAACCATTTTTCAGACAATGGAATAACTGAAAAAATCTTTAAAAAAATGGCTCAAATATGTTATTTTGTCAATATATATCCCCCCTCACAAAAATAAGAAAAATAGGGAAACATATTTTCTCATCAACAAAGCATATTTTACATTTCAAGTAACAAAATAACATATTTGAGCCATTTTTTTTAGATTTTTTTCAGTTATTTTATTGTCTGAAAAATTGTTCAAATGTTATTTTATTGTCTTAAAAATCGTTCAAATATGTTATTTTGTTATTTGAAAATGTTTAAATTTGTTTTGTTGATGAAAAAATATGTTTCTCTATTTTTCTTATTTTTGTGAGGGGGGATATATATTGTTTTTCGGCACTACTTTGTTCTCTATAGCTGATATAACATGAATTACTCCTATGTGGGATCAATAAAGTTCTTATTTTTGCCATCTGAGAAAATTAAATATATTATATTTGGTGCCTAACTGTTTCCCAAGTATATTAGTGCGTGTGTGAATGAATAAATGAGACGTAAAACGTACATTTCTTTGTAGAAAGGTGCTTTATGAAAATAAGTCAATTTACTTGTATTAGTTTACAGAGCTGTCTTGCCACATCCAATATGGCGGCGACGTTGACGTACATGCTCAGCGCTCCCTTGTCTGCGCGCGGCGACAGCGGCCTCCGGCGGCCGCGGCCGGTACTGCAGCCCCCTGGGTCTTACGTGGATGAGAGTCAGGGCGAGTCTGATCTGCAGGCGCCGTCGATGCAGGATGCGCATCAGCATGACCACAAACCCTGCGGCCGCTTCCGACGGTAGGAAACCTTTACATTTCCACGTTTATTCATCATTTAACTGCATGTCACGCTTTTATCAGGGCTGTTATTATCAGCGGTTCCTGCTGTAAAATAAAAAATTAAGACAAAAACCGGCTCGCAGCAATACAAGATCAGAATGAGATATGTGTTTACAGCCGCAGCGAGCTGTCAAAACGGTGTTAGTTTTTATTTATGAGGCGTGTTTTGATGGAGCTGAAGGTTGTGGATGTCATCATCCAGAATCAGCATCATGACGCAATATTTATTATTGTCCTCCGATAAATATAGACGCGCAAGTTTAATGGCAATAATGCTGCCATAAATAGATTCTAACGGGGAGGCTGTGGCTCCATTTCCACGCCTAGAAGTCGGGAGTGACACCCAGATTATGTTATATCCAGTACTCGAGTTGTAAAAAAAAAAATCAGGGGGGATGGTGGATTTTATCATATGGGGACAGATAATTTGTGCTGATTACAAATAATATAATATATTACAAATAATAGCAGTGACCAAAACACCTGCAGAAATACTGCAGGAATGACATAGCAGCAGTTAAATGCAGCCTTCTGTAAGCTTGAAATATCCACTGGGCTTACATCAAATACATCAAAACACAACAATAAAGAACAGTTTTCTGAACTTATCAATATGACTCTGTCCTTCACAGGATAAGTAACATGGATCACTGCAAAAACTCACAATCTTAACAAGAATATTTGTCTTATTTCTGGTTAAAATGTCTCATTTTAGTAAAAAAATCTCATTACAAAAACAACAATTTTCACCTGTTTCAAGTAGATTTTTACTTAAAATAAGTAGAAAAATCTGCCAGTGGAACAAGATTTTTTTGCTTGTAATAAGAAGATAAATCTTGTCCCATTGGCAGATTTTTCTACTTATTTCAAGTGAAAATTTACTTGAAACAGGTGAAAATTGTCAAATAAGTTATTTTTCTGGTGTTATTTTTCTGGTGATGACTCTAAATGTTGAAATAGCAGTAAAACCACATTCATTGATGAAATGACATAAGGGATGGAAAGGAGGGATGGCAGTTTTACAGGGGGGATGATTTTGACCGTTTTTATTTCAGGGGGAGATGCCATCCCCCCTCATCCCCCCTCATCTCCAGTACTGGTTATAGCTTTACAGAGCAATGTGTTGACCTGCGTTTATAAAGAAAATAACGTTTAAAATAATAATTAGTTGCACACAGGCCTCACCTGGTTGAAATAAACACAAAAACATGTGCTCCAGTCCTCATGACACTGAAAAGGATTAAAATGAATCTCATTGTTGTCACTCTTTTCATGCCAGAGTGACAATCTAGCTGCTTTGGTGGTTCATGTTTTAATCTGTCCGGTACTAATGATCTCCTGGTGCTTTGAGGGAGAGTTTAAAGGAAAAGAGCACGTCTGATCCACCTGCATCATCACAGACTGCTAATGTTCCTGTGATACCCGGGGGTTTAACCCCACCCCGGCACCACCAGGGGCTTCTGATCAAACCTCTGGAGGGGATTCTAACTGTGTTTGTGGATAAATGTTGGTTTATTCTCCTCTGTGATCAGAAAACCAGTCCTGGCTCAGTGTTGGTTGATAATGAGGCTTTTATTTGGTTAAATATCCAACCTGGACTGGATGATCCAGATCAGTCTCGTGGGGTCAGCACCGGCCAGGATGCTGATCAGAGCAGTTCTAGGGAGGTGGCTGGAGCTGGAGAAGTGACGAAGTGATGATGTGGAGAGGGAGACGTGTTTGTGTTTGTGAGGGATTTAAAGTCTCTGTGAGGTTTGGAGGAGCTGCAGATGCTGCAGCTGCAGCTGGAGCTGCAGCTGCAGCATCTGCAGGGCCCGGGGAGCCGGCGGCACCGACTAACTGGGTCACTGCCGCCTCAGGACCGACCCAGACCCAGAGGACCAAGACCACCTGAATCTACGTCCCCCGTCTCATCGTCTTCACTAAAAACACCTGGAGGGGCTTTTTTTGTGACAAATATTTTTATTGACTTTTTCCATTCATTTGATTTGAAGCTTTTATTTCAAACATGCATAAAAAAGAGTACAAAAAAGTGAAAAAAACTGAATACAAATAATATATAACATAATATAATATAATAATATATATATATACACAGGACTGTCTCAGAAAATTTGAATATTGTGATAAAGTTCTTTATTTTCTGTAATGCAATTAAAAATACAAAAATGTCATACATTCTGGATTCATTACAAATCAACTGAAATATTGCAAGCCTTTTATTATTTTAATATTGCTGATTATGGCTTAAAGTTTAAGATTAAGATTCCCAGAATATTCTAATATTTTGAGATAGGATATTTGAGTTTTCTTAAGCTGTAAGCCATGATCAGCAATATTAAAATAATAAAAGGCTTGCAATATTTCAGTTGATTTGTAATGACATTGACATTTTTGTTTTTTTTTAAATTGCATTACAGAAAATAAAGGACTTTATCACAATATTCAAATTTTCTGAGACAGTCCTGTATATACAAATAAGAATTAAAAATATATAATGCTATAATGCTTGCTATCCTTGCTTTTTGATGAACAGAGATATGATTGTAATAATCTCTTTCCAAAATTCTTGAATGAGGCAGTGAAACCAGCTACCTTTCTGTACACCACACTTGACACGTGAAGTATCTGGTGTATTAGGGTAAATGCCGTGAAGTAGGAGGCACTTTATTTAATTAAATGATGGAGATTTATCGGTGAAACGACTTCTTAACCAGTGGATTGATCAGGAAGAGTAACTCTTTAAAAATTAAAATCTAAATCTAACAATGAAGACGTGTGGCTTCTCTCGCTTTAACCTGGTCTTTAGGAACAGAAACAGGGGTTGGTAGTGAGCGGAAGCAGAGGAGAACTGAACATCTGGTTTATTCTCTAGAGAGAGAAATGTGATAATTACTCCCAGAAACATGAAGCAATGCCGAACTCGATGCACAAAGAAACTGCTTCCAACTAAGAGAAGAAAAGATGAATAATTCGTGGATGAGGAAGGAAAAAGGAGGAAGAGGAGGAGGACAGATGATGAGGAGGAGGAGAAAGAGAGGACCAAAAGCAGGAGGAGAGATGGCAGGAACTCACTGCAGTGCAGTATCCAAAGAAAAAAACCCAAATGTCAATCAAAAAGAGAAGAACGTAAATCGGGTTATGAATGACTGTGTTTCCATGCATCAATAACCCTTTTAAAACCCGAATATTGGCAATAACCCAAATTTGCACGGCCATGTAAACACCAATAACCCCTTTGAATAACCGGAATTTGCTCATATTCAGGTTTTTAAAAACCCGAATATGACCCCTTGGTTACTCCTTTTAAAACCTGAATATTGGGTCATGTAAACGCCTAACGGAATATCCCCATCAAACGGAACATGAATTTGTTTTCTGCACATGTTCTGTTCACAAGGAATCCTGGTCTTTTGAGTCCAGGAAGTTCTTATAAACACAGAGAAACACAAGACCAGGAGGAGACTAATCACTTCATAAATGTAATGAAGGATATGAACATTTCTGCATTTGTAGATGGTAGAAAGTACCGGGATAGAAGATTTACAAGAAGGTGAGAGAAAAGTTGCGCGAAGCAGCATTTGGAAAAAGGAAAAAGAAGCGGAAATGACGGGAAATGCGTCATCACGTTCTCCGCGCGTCGCTGGTTTGATGTAGAGTCCTATAGGACTCTAGTTTGATGGAGATATCCTGAATGATTAATTACCATGTAAACGGAATATTCCGAATGTTTCAGTAACCGGAATATTAGCAATAACCCGAATTTTGACTGCATGTAAACGTAGTCACTGAAAACTCCAAACACACCAACATACGATATTACAGCGAACTACAAAGTCAAGACATAAAAACATAAACTAAAGGAAACAAACAGAACCAAAACACAAAGGAACCAACTCAGGTAATAAAACAACCTCACAACTCCTCCCTGATCTGTCCATCCTCGTCACTTCCTCCTCCAGCTCCTCCAGCTCCGCCTCCTCAGGACCGCGGCCTCCAGGCCGAACATCCCTGGTCTCACCACCCTCCTCTACACCGTTCCTCTCATCCCTGGTCTCACCACCCTCCTCTACACCGTTCCTCTCATCCCTGGTCTCACCACTATGGTGGCCGACAAGGGCCAAACGCACTGCAACGGCCAGGAGGAAAGGAAAACGGCTTCAAGTACAGCAACGATTCAAATTCACAAATTCACAAACTCAAAACGAGGTACGAAAAGAGAAACGTGGTGCAAATGAAAAAACGTGCTGCAAAAAACAAAGACAAATGCAGCATCATCAAACGCGCTGCAAATAGAGAAACGATGTAAAGCACAAAACGATATAAAACAAGAAACCATCTTCAAAAGAAAAACGCTTCATAACCGGTTACCAAACCTCGTCATGTTCTGGGTCTCTGGAAAGCGTCTAGAGACAACTTTTGTTGTATTAGACGCTATATAAATAAAATTGAATTGAATTGAAACCTGCAGGGGGCGCTCTCAGCGTAACAGCTCAATGGACAGACACACGGGATGTAGAGAGAGACCGAACAGCTGACTGAACCACAGTGTTACATCCATGGTTTAAACATACAGCGGGAACGGTAATGTGATATAATGTGGGTTATATCAGTGTACAACGCTGTACATTACGAGACGTTTCTTTATTATATTTTAACGTTATAGTCAGCTGTTCGGTCTCTCTCTACATCCCGTGTGTCTGTCCATTGAGCTGTTATGCTGAGAGCGCCCCCTGCAGGTTTGGTAACCGGTTATGAAGCGTTTTTCTTTTGAAGATGGTTTCTTGTTTTATATCGTTTTGTGCTTTGCATCGTTTCTCTATTTGCAGCGCGTTTGATGATGCTGTGTCACGGCTCAGACAGGACAGAGAACCCACATGCACAACACCAGGCAGAATCAGAGTCCAAGAGGCTTTATTCGGGTCCAAGGCAGGCAGGGGTCAAAACCGGGCAGACAGGCAGATCAGGCAAACAAGTCCAAGGGGACAGGCAAAAATCAAAAACCGGGAGTCATGCAGGGTTACAGGCAGGGAGGCAGGAACAGGACAGAAATCAGGAAGGCTGGAAAGCGAGGCAAAAGCACACGACAATCTGGCAAACTAGAAGGTGGAAATGGGCCGGTATATGAGGGGAACTGCTGATGAGGGAAACCAGGTGTGGAGCTGGGCAGGGGAAGCACAGGTGAAGGGAATGAGTGGATCTTTGGCTGATTAGGGTGGCAGGATCTGGAAAAACAGGGGAGTGAGTTAAACAGTAAAAAAAACCTATCCTACACTATGAAACTGTGACAGCTGTATTTGTCTTTGTTTTTTGCAGCACGTTTTTTCATTTGCACCACGTTTCTCTTTTCGTACCTCGTTTTGAGTTTGTGAATTTGAATCGTTTCTGTACTTGAAGCCGTTTTCCTTAACTGAGACGCATTAGGCCGTTGCAGTGCGTTTGGCCCTTGTCGGCCACCGTACACCACCCTCCTCTACGCCGTTGCTCTCATCCCTGCTGCTACCCTTTCATTCCTGCGACTCGCTTCTCCACCCGGTCCAACCGGCTCAGACCCGCCCCTGCACCTCTTTTCCCACAATCTGCTCTGGACACCCCATTTCCAGGGCGTTACCTCCACCCCTCTAGGGTTTCTTAAGAAGAAACTTAAGAAGAAAGTTGAGAAAATACTTAAGAACTTTTTTGGAGAATATGACTTCTTCTCTTTTTTCTTCTTAAGACTGAACTTAAGAAAAAAATTACACTTAATAAGATTATTTTTCTTAAGAATGTTTGGTGAATCCGGCCCCTGATGATCACGTTAGAAGCAGCAGGCGCGAAATCACCAGGAGATCCAGCAACCCCCCCCCCCCCCCCGTGGTGCTACATCTCATCCTCCCCAGGCGGCGGGGGGGGGGGGTTAAAGCGTGTTAGCTGTGTTCTCCCACCGACTCCCTCTCGGCCTAATGAGGCGCAGCAGCGTAATCTGTGCTCGTCATCTGCTCCGGTCTCGCGTGAAGACGCAGAGAAAGACGTCAAACCGGTGGATCCACGTGTGGGTTTCATAGGTCACGTGACGTCAGAGCAGAAGTGGAGCGGAGGTTTTCACGGATGGATGCCGCGTCACACGCACATCCGCAGGGGGGGTCTGAAATACCAGCGGGGAACGTTAACCCAGTGTGACGTTCACGCTGTAAATATTTACTCCACCAGTCGCCAGACCCCCCAACTTCCTCCTCTCCTTTCAGCATCTTTTCCTTATTTGTCACTGCTTCCTTTTCTTCTTCTTCTTGGTCCGTTGATTCTCAGCGTGTTTTGGTTTATTGGATATTTATGACTAGTTACTTTACAGGAGCTGAATCCTCTTTTAGTTGTTGTTTGAACTTTGAACTTTTAGTACTTTACACTGGTTGGATGCGCTGACAGCATCCTTCATCTCTCATCCCTCATCCAAGAAACTACAGGAACGATGGACAAAAAATGATAGCTAAGAGATATTTATAATAAATAAAAATGGAAATGGAGAAGAGAGGCAGGGAAAGGGAGAGGAGAAGAGAAGAAGGGTGAGAGGCACCGCCCAGCGGATCATGTCGGTGCCCCCCTGCAGCATAAGCCTATAGCAGCATATCTACCGCGAAGCTATATTTGAGACTAACTATTACAGTCTTGTTCTATAGCTGCAGCTATGACTACTGACTCTAACACACTAGAGTTTACACTACCTAGAGATTTACCAACACCAGTTAGAGGTTTACTAAACACTAACTATAGGCTTTACTAAACAGAAAGGTTTTAAGTTTAGTTTTAAAGGTGGAGGTGGTGTCAGCCTCCTTAACCCAGATTGGAAGTTGGTTCCATAGTAGTGGTGCCTGAGCAGAACGCCCGCCCTCCAAATCTACATTTAAATACTCTAGGAACTACGAGTAAACCTGCACTCTGGGAGCGGAGAGCTCTGCCAGGAACATAAGGCACTATCAGGTCTTGTAAATAATGCGGAGCTAAGCCGTTTTGGGCTTTATATGCAAGTAATACAATTTTAAATGGGATTCTGAATTTTACAGGTAACCAATGGAGCGACGCTAACACTGGAGAGACGTGGTCTCTCCTGCTGATTCCTGTCAGTACTCGGGCTGCTGCATTCTGGATCAGCTGGAGCCTATTCAGCAAATTACTTGGACATCCTGCTAATAACACATTACAGTAATCCAGTCTAGAAGATACAAACGCATGAACTAGTTTTTCTGCATCACCTGCGAGAGGATTTTCCTAATTTTTGCAATATTACGGAGATGGAAAAACAGTATTTTACAAACCTGATTAACATATGGTTTAAACGACAAATCCTGATCGAAAACAACACCAAGGTTTCTCACAGTTGCACTGGAATCCTTTATCCCTCATCCCTCATCCTCTCATCCGTGTTGTATTTAAAGGTTTCCTGTTTCATCTTCCGTCTCAGTGCTGAAACCGCAGAAAAACGAGAATAAGGAAAGTGAAGCATCTAGCAGGGATAAAATAATGTCTGAACAGAAACCAGGGATCAGCTTTGGACCGATAATTATTCAATTCTAACTTCATTTCTATCTTGAATAGGATTTTCTAGAGTAATTATCTAAATGCACCAAAATAAAGTTGAAATTCTGATTGTTTAGTTGTGGAAACTACCAAAACCAACTCTTTACTGGCTCTTATCTAACATTTTATTGATCAAAACCGTGAATTGATGAATTGAGGACACGTTTGACATTTTCAGGGACAATAAAAACAACGTTTAGCGGCAGCTCTGTGTTTCTCAAATGGTAAACTGCTTCGTGAGGAGGTGAGGGCCAGTTGTGCTCTCGGCTCTCGTCTGTTTGCATTAGTGCGGGGAAGTTGAAGCTAAAGGGCGGCGAGGAGGACGGATACATCGCTGCCAGGTCTCCTGCGCTGGCACACTTGGCCCAGACTCAGTTTCCTGTTTCCTCCTGCGAGTCGCCTTCTGCGCTGCAGCCTTTAGGCATTTTACTGCCAGCGTTTGCTAAAGCCACTTTGCTTTAAAGGAGACCTATTATGGCATTTAATGTATATTTTAAACAGGCCTTGAATGTCTTAAAAACAATCTAAAGCTTGTTTTTTCTACATAAATCAGAAATTCAGCCTGTGGGCCATGTCACTAGTTTTATCGCTTCTAACCCCTTTTTCTGTGAGGGATTCTTAGGGTTAGGGTCTTAGGGCTATGATAATGAAACTCTGTGCTGATTGGCTGCTTGAATGAAGCGTAGCAGGGGAGGGAACAAAGTCTCTCCGGACAGAAGAGCAGCGGCTCCGAACACTATTAAAGCGTCTCCCATGCGATGCGATCGAACTTCAGTGACAAAATCAATTCCATTGCTTTATATTTTCTATTGGACTGTCCTAACTGGCCGCGAGTTTAACAGTTACAGTGTGGACAGAGAGCGTCCGATGCCTTAAAGCCTGATTTACGGTTCTGCGTTAAATCGACACGTACCCTACGCCGTAGGCTCTGCGTTGGTGAAACGCAGAGCCATAAATCAGCCTTTAGTTCCCTGAAGAGGGAACGGGTCACCTCGTCTTCACACAGGAAGATTTAATTGAATTCTAAACAGGTATTTACTCCGATTCCTCATCATTTCATTACTAATGATACAAGACAAATGAATCATTAACTGTAAAGAAATCACACTGAAGGTTCACAAATGACAACTTTATTGTTAAAAAAATAAATAACATAAGTTGTATATAAATAACATGTATGCACTATTGCTGGCTCAAGGAAGGACCGTGCGTCTTCTGAAGGTGTCGTTGAACAACTTCAGGTGCTTGGAAGATCTGAAACCATAAACAGAAATAAATGTATGACGGTACTAATAGAGCTCCGTAACACGGAGTAACACCAGAGCTAAGCTAAATACTTACCCCATGCAAAGATCATACTTGTAAACAAAAATAAATAACATAAAAAATTAACGTTCTTACCGCTGACTCGTGTGCAGTTGCCGGGTCCGTACTGATCCTTTTATGAGGGTAAATGTTGATGCAAAACCTCATTTTTACTGTCCCTCGTTGTTCAAACAGCCACCGCTTCCAAACAATGGCGGACGCTCCGGCCGGCGGATTTAATTGTGGGCGTGGTTTCAGCAGCGGAGGAGACCGAGGCGTGGTTTGCATTTTGGTGACGTAACGAAAATGCACAAATCTGAACGGCTCATAGAAGTCACATGACACTGGACGGCTCATCCGGGCGGCTGTACAGACACTGCAGAATTTGGTTGCTTTCCTCCTTCTCTGAGTTGGCAGGCTGAGGGGAGACCACTTTATATATGTTAAAGCAAGAAAAAACCTGTTTTTCATAATAGCTCCCCTTTAAAGCATCTTCTCGTGGTAACTTTAAAGTTACTCACAGGGAAATACAGATACTTTAGGCTGCTTTTTAATGTTCTGCTGTTATGTTATTTGTCTTTCCTCTAACAAAAACACTGCCCTCCGTCAAAGATCACTAATCTGGAACAGTGGCTTGAAATAACAAGAAGAAAAAGATGATTGGATCCCTTTCCTTACACACCCTTTTCCACCAAACTGGTTCCAGTGCTGGTTCTGGTTCACGACTTGTTCAACTTGTGAACCAGCTGAGAACCAGTTTGTTTTTTTCCACAGCTCGGGTGCTAAGGGGGAGCCACGTCAGTTACGTCTCTGCAAACGTCAGTTACGTCGCTGCTTTTGTGTGAAAGTTGAAGCAACAACCAGGTATCTGCTCTAACAGGACTTGGTCCACGTAGCTCCTCCGTGGACACATCTCTAACAGACAGGTTGTCTCCTCCTCCTCCCATGATGCTTTGCTGCATCCAGATTCATTCTTATCTGAAAATGTCTCCGGTCTCCCAGTCTTGCTGTTGCCGTTGGTCTTAATAACTCTCTCTCCCCCTCCGCTTACGTAGGGATGAGAATTGATAAGATTTTATCGATTCCGATTCCATTTTCGATTCTGTTTAACGATTCGATTCTTTATCGATTCTCATTTTGGAAAAAAAGAGAACAAACAGGTCGATTAGCATCAACTTTGTTTTATGTCTTTGAACAAAAAATACAAGTGAGGTCTTAAGACGCCCCCAGCCTTGGGCTCCTCCATGGTGCCAGGGGGGTCCCCACAAAATGATTTGTAATATAAAATATGTATTTAATATAAAATAATAATAATAAAAATGAAATATTCTTCTGTAGAAATTAACTAAATACAACAAATTATTTTTGTGGGCAATTACGCAAGAATGTCCAGTAACATGTTCAACACCACACTGGAGTAATTATTTTTCAGACGACTTTTTACTTTTACTCCTTACATTTTCACACAATTATCTGTACTTTTTACTCCTTACATTTTAAAAACAGTCTCGTTACTCTATTTCATTTCGGCCTTTAAAAGAAAACTATCCAGTTAAATTGCTCCATCCGGATAGAGTGAATTTGGTTGTGGTTGTGGCACAGATGTTGGAATCAATAAGGGAATTGTTTGCAAAAAAGGCAAACGATTCAGTCTGGTTGGGTCTAATTGGGTCTGGTCCGGTCTGTTTGGGTCTGGTTCAGTCTAGTTTAGTCTGGTTGGGTCTGTCTGGTCTGGTCTGGTTTCATCTGGTCCAGCAGGTCTCACTTTCCCCCCTCTGAGGTTTCTGCTGCTGCAAAACATCAACACACTCAAAATTCAAGAAATAATTTAAGCCGGTGGCTCCGAACTCACAGAAGCTTGAGAACCGTAACTGATGTTTCTGATGTTTCTCAGGCGTCAGCATGAATTGGCATTATAAGGCGTGTTAGTCATCTTGTCACGACAAGTTGTCTCCTTACACTTTATATAGTTTAATTTATCCTTATCTCTCATATTGTAATATAGTTTGGGCAAATACTTTTGCTACAAATCTTCACAAAATTCTGGTCCTACAGAAACGTTTTGTTAGGATTAGCAACTCGATCAGAGTCACACACTTCATCTACTCCTTTATTTCACAAACTACAGATTCTTACTATTTATGAAATCAATATTGTTCAGATATGCGTTTTTATTTATAAGCTAAATTCAAGTTGAAGGGAATATTCCTGGACAGTTCAAGACTTACTTTAAATTAAATTCAGAGATTCATTCTTATTCAACTCGACAATCCTCAGATCTTCATCCTCCTAAATTTCTCACTTGCAGAGGTCAATTTTCGGTGAGATTTAGGGGACTAAATTGTGGAATGATTTTTCCCACTTGGCAAAGACTCTTCTTCTTTGAAATGTTACAAAAGACGTTTGAAGGACCACTTGACTGCTGTTTTGTAACTGTTTTCCCATGTATTGGTTGTACATTTATCCATGTTCTTTTTGTTTGTTTTTTGTGTGTTTCACTCATAGTGACATGTACCGTCTTATTTGCTCAGGAGTCAATATAAGTAATATAAGTTGTAAAAACAAATATCCCATGCACACTCACACACACTTATTTTTTTGTCTTTATTCTTTATTATATATATATTGCATTATTAGTTTCCCATCACTTTTGTGTAGTTATACTTTTTGTTTTTGGTATGTTAATCTTGTGTTCTTTATAACACATGACATTTTAATATCTTCGGTGGAGGCTTCAAATAAGCCCATTGGGTTTTTTGCCTCTTCCTGCACCTATAGTATTTATATTTGATATTTCCTGTATATTTTTAAAACTGGGCAAAAATATAAACAAAACAAAAAACAAAACAAATGAATCATGAAACCACCTTCTCGTCCTTCTGCTCTCCGTCCAGGTTTTTCCCTGACCAGCAGCTGACTCTCATCAGCCCACCAGGAACCCAGAGGGCGACCCGAGAGACCGGCATCAATCCTGCGTCCTCTAGAGGTGTCTTCAGTATTCACATTCATTACTCAGGTAGAAGTATAGATACTAGAGTTTAAAAATACTCCTGTAGAAGTTGAAGTATCAACTCAAGTTTTTTTACTCAAGTAAAAGTATAAAAGTACTGGTTTCAAAACTACTTAAAGTATAAAAGTAAAAGTAATGTAAGGGGAAAAAAGCCATTGAAAATGAATGTATCTTAGTATAATGCAAATATATTAAAGAAGCATATATGTGTACTATTGAGCATTAACATGTGTTTCAGAGAGCAGGAGATATGATGACTAGTTGTCTATAAGTATTGTAATGGTGCAAAAAGTCAAACTTCAGAGGCATGTTATCATTTATCCTAACCTTTATTGGAATGTACATCCAAGTTTAGTTGGCAGGAATCTGAGGGAACGGATGTAAGAACAAAACTGGACAAGAACATCTGAAACAACCACAACCAAATTCACTCTATCCGGATGGAGCAATTTAACTGGGATAGTTTTTATTTAAAGGCCGAAATGAAATAGAGTAACGAGGCTGTTTTTAAAATGTAAGGAGTAAAAAGTACAGATAATTGCGTGAAAATGTAAGGAGTAAAAGTAAAAAGTCATCTGAAAAATAATTACTTAAATAATAATACTTAATGTTGAAATGTCAAGATTAATGTTGAAATACAATTTCGAGAAAAAAGTTGAAATTTCGTGAAAAAAGTCGAAATTTTGCCTTTTTTCTCAACATTTCAGCTCTATTCACGAAATTTTTACTTTTTACTCAAACATTTCAACTTTTTTCTCGAAATTGTACTTCAACATTAATCTCGACATTTCGACTTTTTTCTCGACATTTCGACTTTATTCGCAAATTTCGACTTTTTTCTCAAAATTGTATTTCAACATTAATTTCTTTAATTAATAACTTTCTCGAAGTGCATAATGAAAAAAAAATCTTTCTCCTCTAGAATATTTTTATTGTTCTCCTGCCTGGCCCTAATACTCTTCCGTACATTTTCCGTTGGCATTTTATGACAATTTTTTGGCTCTCACAGTAATACGGGACAAAGTGCGTCCCTTTTCAGCTCAATACGGGACGCGTACTTTAGTTACTCCAGTGAAGTATAGATAACCAAAATTTCTACTTAGGTAAGGTAACGAAGTATTTGTACTTCGTTACTTGACACATCTGTCTAGACGTCCTCCGGCTCTTCGTCCTCAGATCCATCGCAGCTCCACCCCGACGTGAGCCGCCATGGCCGGGAAGGAGCGCAGCCCTCGCCACCGGCCCTGGTCGGTCTACCGGGCCAACACCTTCGATCTCTCCGCCGAGATGATGGGGCTCGCTCTCTCAGGTAACCAGGCAACTGCTGCCGTGGCAACCGCCAGGATGTTGGAAAGAGCTTCCCTTCATCCTCGTGTCTGTCTTCCAGGTAGCAGTCAGGATCCGGATGAGCCGGTGCTGGAGTTCAGCCTGGGTGAGTTCAGGACTTCCACATGAAAACATCAGCTCTCTCTGTTCCTCACCCTCTCATTTTCGTCACGTTATTGATCCCTGAAGTCTCAGACAGCTGATCAATGAAGCTCAAGAAAACCAGAAACCTGCACGAATGGATTCTTGTAAAACAGCCTGCAAGAGTATATTTTTATTTGTAGTTAAAACCTTATATGGCACTTTAATCTTCTTTTATCTCTTATCTTTTATTTCGAACATAAGCACACAAAAAAATAAAAATAAAACAGCAGAACAATAAATCAATATCATAAAAAAGAACAATAATAATCACTAAATTGCACCATCGTAAACAAAGTAGACGAGAATTAATAATTATAACAGACAAATGTGTGATGCTTGATTACGACAGAGTATTAGGGCCAACCTAGACAAAAAAAAAAAGGAAATTACGAGAATAAAGTCGTAATATTTTGAGAATAAAGTCGTAATATGAAATATATTATAAATATATAAATATAACTTCATAAGATGCTCAATATTCCTAATTTTAACACAGGGAGAAGATGCTCTTCCTGTTAGAGTTCTCATAAATTATATTCTCGTAATGTTACGACTTTATTCTCGTAATGTTACGACTTTATTCTCGTAATATTACGACTTTATTCTCATAATATTACGACTTTATTCTATTACGACTTTATTCTCGCATCATTATGACTTTTTCTTCTTAATTTTACGACTTTATTCTCATAATTTCCAATTATTATTTTTTTGTCTTAGTTTGGCCCTAATACTCTGTCGTACTTGATAAAGGAGGAAGATGTAAAAAACGTATTAACTCAATACTATTTTTTCAGTTGGACCGTCGTTATGAAATATGAAAGAAAAGAAAAAACTTGACATAGTTAAAGGTTGCACCAAGTAATAGTAAGAATTGTATAAATATAACTTGTGGTACAACCCGAGTATTAATCACCTGAGTTATTTACCAAAAGTCCCCCGTGTAAGGAAATATGGAAACAATTGAAATGTGTTATAAAACTTACAATAAACCAAATATAAACAGGTTTTTGCTTCTAAAAAGTACACTCACCTCATTTTTAAAAACAGTCCCGGTTTTCTGGTGCAGCGCTGCCCGAGAGCGCTGACCTCTCCTCGTGATTCCTGCAGACTCTGACAATTTTATGCATTGCCAGCTTGAAAAGTTCTTATTATCGTCAAATATCTTCTAAATGAATCAATAATTTGCTGACAGATGTCTATGTATTTATTTCTGATATAAGAAAAACCACAACCGTTTTTTCTTTCACACAACTTTATAAAAGATAAAGAACAAGAACAGTAGATGCTCAAAACA
>NC_084592.1:43007241-43009741 GCF_033807715.1 Cololabis saira | reverse complement strand
CTTTGTTTTGTTTTCTGATATTCTCTTTTAATTAAGTCTTTTACATGTACAAAATAAAAATAAAAATGAAATCTCCCTGGTGTGCAGCGTGCAGCGAGCTGGCCCCGCCCACCCTGGACCGTAAGCCCAGCAGCTTCGTGGCGGTGAGCTGCACCACGCCCCCCCAGGGCCTTCTGGACCAAGCACGCCCAGACGGAGATCATAGAGGGAACCAGCAACCCCATCTTCCTCAGCAGCATCGCCTTCTTCCAGGACTCACACGTCACCCAGCAGACGCAGGTCAAGCTGTCCGTGTACGACGTGAAGGACCGCTCCCAGGCACGGTAACCCCCCACCCCCGTCCACATCACCCCCCCACCCCGTACATAACACCCACCCCCCACAGGGGGAACTAGGGTTGCCAACTCCCTGAAAAATAAATAAGGGACTCCTCATCGGCAGCTTTTTACGACCGAGTATTAGGGCCAAACTAAGACAAAAAAAAAAATGGAAATTACGAAAATAAAGTCGTAGAATTACCAGAATAAAGTCATAATGTTGTGAGAATAAAGTCGTAATATTACGAGAATAAAGCCGTAATATATAATATAATATATAAATATAACTTCACAAGATATTCCTCATTTTAACACAGGGAGAAGATGCTCTTCCTGTTAGAGTTCTCATAAATTACCACTTTATTCTTGTAATATTATGACTTTATTCTCATAAATTACCACTTTATTCTTGTAATATTACGACTTTATTCTCGTAATATTAAGACTTTATTCTCATAATGTTACGACTTTATTCTCGTAATATTACGACTTTATTCTATTACGACTTTATTCTCGTAATATTACGACTTTATTCTATTACGACTTTATTTTCGCAACATTATGACTTTATTCACGTAATTTTACAACTTTATTCTCATTATATATACTTTATTCTCGTAATTTCAATTTTTTTTTTTTGTCTTAGTTTTGCCCCTAATACTCCGTCGTAGCCTTCACCTTTCCTGGCGTGGTGAATTTTTTATCCTCTTTTTTTGTGAGTGAAACGGTTTTTCAACTATTTGACTTGAACCTGAATTGAATTAGAAGCATATTTTTGAATGCCATGAACACATGGAAAACAAATTATTATCCAGCATTTCACTTTAATACAAAATAACAAAATTAACTGAATAAAATAAGTATCTTTCTTAAACAGAAACCTGTACGGAAGAGTATTAGGGCCATGGCAGGAGAAAAAATATTTGAGAGGGGAAGATTTTTTTTCATTATGCACTTCGAGAAAAAAGTCGAAATGTCAAGAATTAATGTTGAAATACAATTTCGAGAAAAAAGGCGAATTTCGCGAATAAAGTCGAAATTTCGTGAATAAAGTCGAAATTTTCGCCTTTTCAGCTCTATTCACGAAATCTTTACTTTTTTCTCAACATTTTGACTTTTTTCTCGACATTCGACTTTATTCGCAAAATTTCGACTTTTTTCTCAATTGTATTTCAACATTAATTTCTTTAATAAAAAACTTTCTCGAAGTGCATAATGAAAAAAAAAATCTTTCTCCTCTAAAATATTTTATTGTTCTCCTGCCTGGCCCTAATACTCTTCTGTAAATTTCCATTGGGCATTTTATGAACATTTTTTGACTCTCACAGTAATACGGGACAAAGTGCGTCCCTTTTCAGCTCAATACGGGACGCGGTACTTTAGTTTATAAATACGGGACGATTCCGTTGGCAACCCTATGTGTGATCCCCCCGTCCCTCACGGTCCGTCCTCTCACCCTCAGATGTACATGCTGGGCTCGGCCATGTTCTCGGTGAAGGAGCTGCTGCAGGACCAGCACCACCGGCTGCACCTGACGCTCAGGTAACCTGTAAAGTCCACTAGAACAGCTGTACCCTTTCACTATTGCAGCATTTGGACAGGCAGCCTTTTTTGTTAACCCTTGTACTGTCTTCGGGTCAAAATGACCTAATTCTCCTTCCTTCTTCCCTTCCTCTTTTTTCTCCCTTCCTTCCTTCTTTCCTTGTTTTCTCCCTTCCTTCCTTCTCTTCCTTCCTTCCTTCTTTCCTTCCTTCCTTCTTCCTTCCTTCTTTCCTTGTTTTCTCCCTTCCTTCCTTCCTTCCTTCCTTCCTTCCTTCCTTCCTTCCTTCCTTCCTTCCTTCCTTCCTTCCTTCCTTCCTTCTTTCCTTGTTTTCTCCCTTCCTTCCTTCCTTCCTTCCTTCCTTCTTTCCTTGTTTTCACCCTTCCTTCCTTCCTTCCTTCCTTCCTTCCTTCCTTCCTTCCTTCCTTCCTTCCTTCCTTCCTTCCTCCCTTCCTTCCTTCCTTCCTTCCTTCTTTCCTCCCTCCCTTCCTTCCTTCCTCCCTTCCTTCCTTCCTTCCTTCCTTTCCTTCCTTCTTCCTTCCTTCCTTTCCTTCCTTCCTTCCTTCCTTCTTCTCCCTTCCTTCCTTCTTTTCATTCTTCCTTCCTTCTTCCTTCCTTCATCCCTCCCTTCCTTCCTTCCTTC
>NC_084592.1:42948577-43006741 GCF_033807715.1 Cololabis saira | reverse complement strand
GAAATGCTAACGTTGCTGCTACTCGGTTGAGGATCCGGTACTCGGATCGAAAACATTCATTGATTGTTATTGCTGCTTGGCCAGTATTGCAAGTTGCCCTGTTGTCGTCTTTTAACCCTTGTACTGTCTTTGGGTCAAAATGACCTAATTCTCCTGTCCTTCTTTCCCCTGCTCTCTCTTTCTTCTTCCCTTCTCTTTCCTTCCTCTTTCCCTTCCTTCCTTCCTTCCTTTCCTTCCTTCCTTCCTTCCTTCTTCTTCCTTCCTTCCTTCCTTCCTTCCTTCCTTCCTTCTTCCTTCCTTCTTCCTTCTTTTCTCCCTTCCTTCCTTCTTTTCTCCCTTCCTACCTTCCTTCCTTCTTTTTTTCCCTTCCTTCCTTCTTTCCTCCTGCTCTCTCCTTCCTTCTTCCCTTCCTCTTTTTTCCCTTCTTTCTTGTTTTCTCTTCCTTCCTTCCTTCCTTCCTTCCTTCCTTCCTTCCTTCCTTCCTTCCTTCCTTCCTTTCCTTCCTTCCTTCCTTCCTTCCTTCTCTTCCTTGTTTTCTTCCTTCCTTCCTTCCTTCCTTCCTTCCTTCCTTCCTTCCTTCCTTCCTTCCTTCCTTCCTTCCTTCCTTCCTTCCTTCCTTCCTTCCTTCTTTTTTTCCTCCCTTCCTTTTCTCCCATCCTTCCTTCCTTCGTTTCTCCCTTCCCACCTTCTTTCCTTCTTTTCTCCCTTCCTTCCTTCTTTCTTTCCTTCTTTTTCTTTCCTTCCTTCCTTCCTTTCTTTCTTTCCTTCCACCTCCTCTTCCTTCTTTTCTCCCTTCCTTTCTTCTTTCTTTCTCCCTTCCTCTTCCTTCTTTTTTTTCCTCCCTTCCTTTTCTCCCATCCTTCCTTCCTTCGTTTCTCCCTTCCCACCTTCTTTCCTTCTTTTCTCCCTTCCTTCCTTCTTTCTTTCCCTTCTTTTCTTTCTTCCTTCCTTCCTTCTTTTTTCCCTTCCCACCTTCTTTCCTTCTTTTCTCCCTTCCTTCTTTCTTTCTTTCTTCCTTCCTTCCTTCTTTTTTCCATTCCTTCCTTCCTTCCTTCCTTCCTTCCTTCCTTCCTTCCTTCCTTCCTTCCTTCCTTCCTTCCTTCCTTCCTTCCTTCCTCCTTCCTTCCTTCCTTCCTTCCTTCCTTCCTTCCTTCTTCCCTTCCTCCGTCCTTGACCCGAAGACAGCACAAGGGTTAACTGAAATGTTACCGGACTGTCGAGTGTTTGATCACTTGGGTTCCATGTTTACTATTGACTGCTGACTTATGCAACGTACGTGATGACGTCGTTCGTTCCCACTGGAATCGATAAGGGAATATTTTGCAAAATTTCCAAACGATTCCAAGGAATTGAAACACTGGGAACCGGTTCTGAACAAGAGACGGTTCTCGATTCCCATCCCTACTTTTGACCTTGTCTCTCATGTCGACGTGCATGTGCAGCTCCGCCGGCTTCGGCTCCAAAGGGATGGCCTACCAGCACCAGGACGTGGTCCGAGCCAAGGAGCTGATCGGTCAGATCAACACGCTGAAGACGCAGGTGTGCTACTACGCCGAGCGCCTGAGCCGCGCCGCCAAGGAGCGCTCGGCCAACGCCCTGGAGAGGACGCTGGCCATCCTCACGGAGAAGGTAGGACTAGGCCTGCGTTGAAAAAATCGATTTTCCGATTCTAAATCGATTCTCATATTAATTTTTTTATCATTTTTCATCATTACATTACAACTTTTGGTATTTGCTTGTTTATGCCCAAAAAAGGATGTTTTGCTGCACGAGAATAACTGGTGCCATGTTTTTGCCTTTAAATATGTTTAAAGGTATGAAAACATTGAAAAATTGCATAAATGGTCTATATTTCATTACTTTATATACTGTCTTGGGGTTACATTTGCATAAAATGCTAAAAACCAAATTCTCAAAAATTAAAAACCCGAAAAACAAACACAAATGGAAAAACATAAACCATTTTCATACGGCCTCTGTTTGCTGCCCTGGATCTGTTTGATAATTCTGCTCCACGATGTTTCTGAAAGCAGTTCTATCAGCATTCTGGGAGGTGATTGGTCCTTACAGCATCATTAGATGCAATACTTGCTGTTGAATGTCAATAAATACTAGTATTAATATGTTGCAGAACTACACAGTCATATAATTCATGCAACAGCTCAAAAAACAGTTTCGAATCAAATCTTGATAATCGATTCTGAATCTTAAGAATCCCCAGCCCTGGGTAGGACCGGACCGGGGCTGGTTTCCGGGTCTTCCGAACCTGAAGAAGAACTAACCAGCTCTGTCCCCTCAGACCCGCCAGCTGGTGACCGTGTGCGACGCCAACTGCTGTCGTCGGCCATCGTGGCCCTGGCGGCCGCCCGCCCGGCGCCGTCCCAGCGGAGCAGCCCGTCCCCGTCCTCCTCCTCCCTCTCTCCTTCCTCCCGCTCCCCGTCCCGCTCTCCCTCCCGCCACCCCGCCTCCCCGTCCCGCCCCGCCACCTCGCCCTCCCGGCTCGCCACCCCTCCGGAGGTCGGCGACGGGGTCAGAAACAAGCGGAGCTCCGCGCACGAGGAGGACTGGGTAAGGGAAGGCTCATGCATGTGTCTCCGCGCAGGTGCGGCTGCGCAGGTGCAGGTGTAGGTGCAGGTGCCAGTGTTGTGCAAGTTCCTACTTCTCATGAACTAGTTCAAAGTTCAGTTCACATAGTTTAAAAAATGAATAGTTCAAGTTCATAGTTCACCATTTTCATTTTGAACTAGTTCAGATCCAGTTCATTTCAATATTCTTAAGGTAGAAGTACGAATGAAACGCCACACTATCCTAAAACTGTTCACTGCATACAATCATGTATTGTCCTAGTGGCTTTTCAACTTTCCTCAGGGGCTGTAAATCTCTTCTTGGTCTTTCCTGATGACTTGTTTTGATTGTCAAGGACTTGCAGATATTTTCACACACTGGGCGGATGCTTTAACTCCACATGACGTTTCAAATTTGAAGTTGACGAGGCAGATGTTAATACTTTTTTCTCAGCGCAGGTGGTCATAATTTGCACAGAAAGGTTAGATTTTTACCGTCGGACTCTTTGGAGACGATGTGTAAAATTCCCGCAGATAATGATAAGCGGAGGCATCATCTGACGTCTCTCTCTTCACTGGTCATTGTAAAGACTGCACCGGCTCGGGCCGCCGTATCCATGGAGCTGCTTATGCTAGTGTGCACTGCATTGTGGGTAATGTAGTGTGAAGTCGTCGTCTCGCCGAGTATTTTAAATGTGTGCGCTGCCCGCTGGTGAAATGAGAAGGAAGATTATTCCGTAATAATTGGCTCTCGGCGAAGGTGGACGCTTTCTCTCCTCCTCTCCCCTTATCTATCTCCCCTGCTACTGCTTTTTGTCCTGTCTTGTCTTCAGAGCCTCTCATTTTCACTCCTCCGAAACTCTACAATCATGGAATTGATTAACTGGTCTCTCAGCACAATTGACCACAAATTTTTGCGACGAGAAGTCAGGGGGTAAGGAGCCCTCTTGCCCCAATGGGACTTTTTTTGCTGGATACACAATGCATTCCTGGAAACATTGGAAACCGTTGTGTTTGGCGATACTGTCTGTCGAGGACGTTGAAGATGCCTTCATAATTGGATTTATGATAGCAGGATTTCTCCTAATTGGAGGGGGGCGATGCCTTGTCTACCGACAAACGCGTAAGTCGTCGACAGCTGCTTTGGCCCTCTCCGAGCTGCCGGACATCGCTGAAGGGATCAGCTCTGCGACACTCAGACTTTAACGCTGGGGGAGCAAAGCCGCAAGCTGGATGCGATTCTTGAACAGAATTGCAGGCTGGCGGCGGTTTTTGAGCTCATTGCAAGATGGAGAAGACCTTGGAGAAGTTGGAAGCTTGGTTTGGCGGGAATTGATCACAAATTCGTCTGTTTGGAGTCGCCATTGATGAACCAGAGACTAAAGGCAGGCGGAAAATTACTGAGTCCGTCTCTTTGCAATATAATTGTTGATTCTATAATCTGACCTTGACAGAGTGGTTTTGGCTGACCGCTCCAGTCACAATCTCCCTGGTGGAATGTAGAACAAGGTGACTCTGCCCCCACTAACCCTCCCCTCTCAGGAACATCTGTGGACCTGTTTTCACGACTGACCGAGCCGACTGATAACACCAAGGACATTGGCTGAGGAGCAACTCTGGGGCGAAGTTCACAGACTTACCGCATACACACACACAATGATAAATACACCTTCCTTTAAAGTCAACGCCTTCCCCGGCCCCTCTCTTATCAACCCCCCCCAACACAGTCAACAGGTTTGAACGCCGCGCTGACAATGGCTGCGGTCGCTCGCTTGGGGTGCTGTGTCGGGATCCCCCCGACCCGTGAACCACCCCCCACACACATGTGCAAGACTTGTTATGTTGCTTTCTGTGCTGAGGTGTTTTTTTTGCACTTTCACACTGTGTATTTATACACAGTGTGAAGATGCCTTTTTTTTCCCTCCCCCATCCCCAATGTCATCCTTTCTCTGATCTGATCTCGCTGCCAGTTGACTCATGTCTCATATTGTTATTGTTTCGTCTGTTGTCTTGATGGGTTGTACTGGTTTAAATTTCACTGTGCTGGGACGCCAGCTCAGCAACAATAAAGGCTATTCTGATTCTGATTCTTATTCTAAGCAGTGAAGCTGAAACTCACGTAATCTGAACAGTTAAAATTCCAGTTTGTTATCTGCAGATCTGAACAAGTTCACGTTCAAGTTCTTTATTTGCAAATATGTTGCGTTCAGTTCAACGTTCTCAGTATGAACTCAGAAATGAACGTGTTCAATGAACGCATTAATTGAACTCGTTCATGCACAACACTGACGGCTGCGCAGGTACAGGCGCGGCGTTTACCTGCGGTTCTGTGCGCAGGAGAAGGTCTGGCTGAACGCGGACAAAAGCCTGGAGGCCGTGATCCAGAAGGTGGACCAGCTTCTGGCCCGGGACAAGATCCAGAGCGACAGCAGCTCCGAGGACGTCTTCCTGCTCGCCGACGAGGAGCCGGGCAGCGCCAAGAAAGGTACTTGAACGTAAACGGCTGATTTCCGGTGTTTATGCATCAGTGGAGGTGGGGCTGCAAAATTAATCGGATTTTAATCGCGATCACGATTTTGGGTTCTCACTATCCCACCTGAGACTGTCTCAATACTTGTATGCGTGTCTCTGGTAGGAGTGTAACAATATATCGTGCCACGAAATTTCGCGATACAAAGACGTCACGATACGTGTCGTGGACAGTGTTGGGGGTAACGCGTTACAAAAGTAACGCAATTACAGTAATGTATTACTATTTGCTGTAACGCAGTAATATAACGCATTACTAATACATTTTCGGTAATATTTTACTCGTTACAATCTAAGTAACGCGCGTTACAACGCATTTTAACCCGTTTAGCTGTTGTTTTTTAAAGAATTCCCCAACACCGCGTCCGCGAGACATCCCGACAACAGAAAAAAGCGTTGGGAACGCGGCGCGGCGGAACGTAGCGCCGCTGGACACTGTTTGTGTGGGGACCGTTCAGTGAGCAGAGCCGGCAGGGAAAAGTCAACAGTGCGGCGTGTCCGCGTGTAACTTAAATCTACCATGGTCTCAGCGTTAGGGCTCGGCCAAGTGAGGCGTTATTAATATATGGGCTTTATACATTTATTAAATATATATGAGCGCGGAGTCGGCGAGGAGCTGCACGAGCCGGGCTCACAGTCAGTCGCGCTGTGAGAGCGGATTTATGGTTCCGCGTTAAATCGACGCAGAGCTTTCGCCGTAGGGTACGCAGTAGTTCGCGTAACCCACGGCGTATGGCCTGCGTTGGTGTAACGCGGAACCATAAATCAGCCTTAAACCACACCTGCAGCCCATCAGGAGGAGAGGTTAAAACAGCTGCGAGTTGTTCATTTCTGGTTCGTTTTGTTAACTCTGAGAGCTTTATTGGTTTGTTTGTTAGCTTGCTGGTGTTTTTTTTCTCTCTGGGAGTTATTTATGAAGAAGTTCTGAGTTCCGTGTGAGCAGTATTCGAGTTGAGGGGGGATGAGGGGTGATGTGATGGCACCCCCCCTGAAATTAAAACGGTCCAAATCACCCCCCCCCCGAAATAAAAACGGTCCAAATCATCCCCCCCTGAAATTAAAACGGTCCAAATCATCCCCCCTGAAATAAAAACAGTCCAAATCATCCCCCCTGAAATTAAAACGGTCCAAATCATCCCCCCTGAAATAAAAACGGTCCAAATCACCCCCCCCCCCCCCCTGAAATAAAAACGGTCCAAATCACCCCCCCCCCTGAAATAAAAACGGTCCAAATCATCCCCCCCTGAAATAAAAACGGTCCAAATCATCCCCCCTGAAATAAAAACAGTCCAAATCATCCCCCCCTGAAATAAAAACGGTCCAAATCATCCCCCCTGAAATAAAAACAGTCCAAATCATCCCCCCTGAAATAAAAACGGTCCAAATCATCCCCCCTGAAATAAAAACGGTCCAAATCATCCCTGAAATAAAACGGTCCAAATCATCCCCCCAGTAAAACTGCCATCCCTCCTTTCCATCCCTTATGTCATTTCATCAATGAATGTGGTTTTACTGCTATTTCAACATTTAGAATCATCACCAGAAAAATAACACCAGAAAAATAACTTATTTGACAATTTTCACCTGTTTCAAGTAAATTTTCACTTGAAATAAGTAGAAAAATCTGCCAGTGGGACAAGATTTATCTTTTTTTGCTATTTTGTTGAAAGTAACTCAAAAGTAATACACAAGTAGTGTAACGCATTACAATTCAGATATAGTAATATTGTAATGTAACTAATTACTTTCAAATGACAGTAACTAGTAATATATAATGTATTATATTTTGGATGTAACTTGCCCAACACTGGTCGTGGAGGTGACAAACTATCGCGATATTGGATTATTAATATGTTGTGTTGACTAGTAACACGCAGCGTATTGGTGACAACCGCGCCTCGACCCGCGGACCAAAATCTGACTCCGCTCAGAAGAAACTAGTACCGTTTTGTGGTCGCGTTTTGAGCTCTGAACTTTTACTTTTGTAAGGCTGGTGTAGAGTTAAGCCTTACCTTATTAAATTAAACCTTTTTGGGGTCGTGAGTAGGATAAACACGGAGACAACTTCTGCTGAGTTCCAGTGTACTTTAATGTCCCTCAACAGTGTAGGATTTTAGAACATCAACACTGACTAGTGTCATTATAGTCCCTGATTTACATCAGAATATAAAGAATATATTTATAAAATAATGAACCCTGAATTACCAAAATAACCTTCTTAACAAAAATAAATCTCCTCTTACACTTATAAGGCGAGCATGAACCAATCTTTTTTATGATGTAAAATTGAATGTATTTATTTACTTTTATTTATTTATTTAATTTTAGTTGTTAAATTTCTGGAAAAGAAAAAAGTCAAATCATACATGAGAGAAACTATTCAGTTTGTGGCTAAATATTTGTACTTGTATGAAACTGAAGATCATAATGCAAACCTGACATTTACTTTTAGTTCAGTTTGTGGAAAATGGTTGGCCTGGCTTTCTCTTTAAAACTTAAACAGTTATAAACCATTACAAACTGTAACAATAGGGCAAATGCACAGCATTGTTTTGTATTTTGTGTCTTTCAAATAAAAGACAATTTTTTCCAGTCATATGTTCCTCATTCAAGGTTGTTAAAAAAATACTGCTATAATATCGTATTGTATCGTTATCGTGACCTCGATATCGTCTATCGTACCGTATCGTGAGATTAGTGTATCGTTACACCCCTAGTCTGCTGCATGAGCCAATAAGTGACCACTGACTCACAGCGTGTTGTCTGCATCAGCCAATCACAGCTGTTTCCAGAGCCGCGGCTGGATTTAGCTAAGATGTAGCTAAGAGAAAAGTCGAAACAAAATTTTAATATCTGCCAGTAGAAGACGAACTGCACGTCCCTCGATGCGGATCATCGTCTTTTGTCTGGAAATATTTCAGATTTAGGTCAATCGATGTTAACCAGTAACAATATTAATATGCAAAGATGCTCTCAAGGTGTTTCCGCGCCACAAGCCGACACAAATAACTTGTTCAACCAGCTAAAAACAAACCACAGTCAGCTACGATGAATGTATGAAGGCAAAGCAAAACTTGCATCCGTCTCAAGCGTGATGGTTCATCATCATCTGAAATGTCCCTCAAAACAAGCCTGTACAGCCATCACCGTGTCATCCACCTCACAAATACATGTCCAGATCAATACAGTAATCACGCTCCAATTTAATTTTGTGTTACACATTTATTTTTATTTCTATTATGAAAGCACTAAAATTAGGATGAAGAACGAGCACTAATTTTATTTTTATCCAACTGTTTGTAAATTAGCAGTAATAGTACACAGTACTATTAGTACACAGTAGTAGTACACAGATGTGATATGTTTACATGACGGTGCAATAAAAAGAAATTTGTCTAAACTCGTTGAATAATCCTGATCACAATATTGATCAAAATAATCGTGATGATTAATCGTGAACACAATATTGATCAAAATAATCGTTAACACAATATTAATAGCAATAATCATGATAACAATATTAATCAAAATAATCGTGATGATTAATCGTGATCACAATATTGATCAAAATAATCATGATCGCAATATTGATTGAATAATCGTCATCATAATATTGATCAAACTAATTGTGATCCCAATATTGATCAAAATAATCGCGATCACAATTTTGATCAGAAAAATCGTGATCACAATATTGATCAAAATAATCATGATCGCAATATTGATCAAAATAATCGTCATCATAATATTGATCAAAATAATTGTGATCCCAATATTGATCAAAATAATCGCGATCACAATTTTGATCAAAAAAATCGTGATCACAATATTAATCAAAATAATCATGATCACAATATTAATCAAAATATTTGTGATGATTAATCGTGATCACAATATCACAATATTGATCAAAATAATCGTGATCACAATATTAATCGAAAATAATTGTGATGATTAATCGTGATCCCAATATTGATAAAAATAATCATGATCACAATATTGATCAAAATAATCGTGATCATAATACTGATCAAAATAATCGTCGTAACAATATTGATCAAAATAATCGTGATCACAATATTGATCAAAATAATCGCAATCACAATATTGATCAAAATAATCACGATGATCTTTTTGGCCCTAAGTGGAGGTGGATTGTCATCCTGAACATGGTTCTTTGTTGTTGACAGACGGCAGCCCCGAGGCTGAGAAGGCTGAGAAGACGTCTCCAGGTGAGAGTAAACCTTTTCCCAGAGCGTTCCCAGACATCTTCTCCATCGGCCGCAGTCGTGACGCGAGCGTTTCTCTGACCTGCAGGCGAGTGGAGCGACGCGCTGTCCCCTCTCCTCTACACGCTGACGGACTGCGTGTCTCTGATGAGCGACAAGGCCAAGAAGGCCATGGTGTTCCTGCTGATGCAGGACGGCGCCCCCACCATCGCCATGAGCCTCACGCTGCAGTACCGCCGCGACGTCGTCTTCTGCCAGACGGTCCGTCAGCACTTATTTATCGCACCCCTGCCGTCTTGACGGCGTCTGATTGACGACGGTGCTGATGTGGGGTTTTTCTCGGCAGCTGACTGCGCTGATCAGCGGCTTCGTCCTCAAGCTGAGGAACCGGCTGTGCGACCCGGGCTTCCTGCGGCAGCTGCACACCATCGGCCTGCTGGTCCAGTTCGAGGGCCTGCTCAGCACTTACGGTAACGGGGGGGTGTTATCAGTACTGGAGTTGAGGGGGGGTGAGGGGGGATGAGGGGGGACGGCATCCCCCCCTGAAATAAAAACGGTCCAAATCATCCCCCCTGTAAAACTGCCATCCCCCCTTTCCATCCCTTATGTCATTTCATCAATGAATGTGGTTTTACTGCTATTTCAACATTTAGAGTCATCACCAGAAAAATAACACCAGAAAAATAACTTATTTGACAATTTTCACCTGTTTCTGTCATGGTACGGTTATCTAGGACCCAAGTGCAGGAGACAGAGGGAGGCTGGAGGCAGGAGTTCTCAAAAACAAAAGGGATTTATTCCAAAAGGGCAAAAACAAGGCGCTGCAGAGCAGGATCAAAAAACCACAAGGAACAAAACTTGGAGCACATGGAGGAGGGAACAGTACGGACCGACAGTGAACCAAGGAATGACAAGACAAGATATAGACTAATCCGGCGACTGGTTTGTGTGCGCTGCCATCTTGCGGCGGCGCCATTGCTGCGGTGGCCACCGCAGCGCTCTTATTGCAACCCGACGCTCTACACAGCATCGTGAATAGCTGGATTGATGATGTTAGACAGTGGCCTCCCATAAGTAATGAAGGTATCTCAAATTAATGCTGATGTTAATTTATAAATAATGATTTGTTTGAGCGATAAGCGGGAAAGAATAGAGGAATAGGGAGATAAGGGAGTGTATGATTAAACACTGTGCTGACGTTAGAAGCACGACATTTAATCATTATGGAAAGGCTACGTGATTTAAAAAAAACACCTGTTTATGTTTTGTTTTATTTTAGGTATCCAAGAATATTTCATTGATCGCCTGGCGTCCGATGACCAAAAAAAACGCAATTACAGGTCTCTAATTGAAGGGCAGAACTATCTCAGCTCCGGATGGGTTTGGGCAAATTCTGCACCGCCATTTAGATGACAATCGTGTCATTTTGAGGGGATCAGTGAGACACTCGCAGTCCATCCACTCTCACCATGATGTGGACGTAACAGTGAGAAGGGAGGATGGCCAAGTTGTGGAAGTTAGTTGTGACTGCATGGCGAGCAGAGGGCGCTGCTGCAGCCACACCGCAGCTCTCCTCTACAAGGTGAGGGAGGCTGTGAGGCAGGGTCTGACTGGGATGTCCTGCAGGGACCAGCTGTGTGCATGGAATAGGTCAACGTGGAAAAATAAACATAAACAGGTGTTTTTTTTTAAATCACGTAGCCTTTCCATAATGATTAAATGTCGCGCTTCTAACGTCAGCACAGTGTTTAATCATACACTCCCTTATCTCCCTATTCCTCTATTCTTTCCCGCTTATCGCTCAAACAAATCATTATTTATAAATTAACATCAGCATTAATTTGAGATACCTTCATTACTTATGGGAGGCCACTGTCTAACATCATCAATCCAGCTATTCATGATGCTGTGTAGAGCGTCGGGTTGCAATAAGAGCGCTGCGGTGGCCACCGCAGCAATGGCGCCGCCGCAAGATGGCGGCGCACACAAACGGGTCGCCGGATTAGTCTATACTGAAGGGATAACGAGACATGACGAGACGCAGGTGCAGACACAATCAGGGCAGATGGGACACAGGCGGGGCAAGACAGAACTGAAAGTTACAAACACTGGGGGGAAGTGTCAAACCCTGACAGTACCCCCCCCTCAAGGGACAGATCCCAGATGTCCCCAGAGTCCTAACCCAGGGTGGGCGGAGGGGGCCTGGAGGAGGGCCCAGGCCACACACGGCCAAAGCATCCGGGGGCCGCCCTCGGGACCGAGCAGACCAGCGAGAGAGCTCGGGGGGGCGTCCCCGAGGCCTAGGCCTGGTTCTTGGCGGGGGGCGTGACGGGGATTCCTGGCGGGGCTCTGAGACTGGACGGGACTCGGGAACCTGACGGGACTCGGGAACCTGACGGGGCTTGGGAACCTGACGGGGCTCTGGGACCGCCTCAGGAACAGAGGGCTGCGGAACCGCCTCAGGAACAGAGGGCTGCGGGACCGCCTCAGGAACAGAGAACTGCGGAACTGCCTCAGGGTCCGGAGTCGGGGCTGACAGGAGGCGGGGAGCCGGAACAGGGGCTGACAGGATGCGGGGAGCCGGAACAGGGGCTGACAGGATGCGGGGAGCCGGAACAGGGGCTGACAGGATGCGGGGAGCCGGAACAGGAGCAGACAGGATGCGGGGAGCCGGAACAGGAGCAGACAGGATGTGGGGAGCCGGAACAGGGGCTGACAGGATGCGGGGAGCCGGAACAGGAGCAGACAGGATGCGGGGAGCCGGAACAGGAGCAGACAGGATGCGGGGAGCCGGAACAGGAGCAGACAGGATGCGGGGAGCCGGGGGGCAGAGGATCCCCGGAGCTGCCCGAGTGGGGACCCGGGTCCGTGGCGCTGGCTGCGGGGGTACCCGGGTCCGAGGTGCCGGCTGCGGGGGTACCCGGGTCCGGGGCGCTGGCTGCGGGGGTACCTGGGTCCGAGGTGCCGGCTGCGGGGGTACCCGGGGCCGGGGCGCTGACCCCCCCTCAAGGGACAGATCCCAGATGTCCCCACAGTCCACATCCAGGGCGGGCTGGGGGTGAACACGGGTCCTCGGAGCTGGCTGAGGGGGGGCACGGGTCCTCGGAGCTGGCTGAGGGGGGGCACGGGTCCTCGGAGCTGGCTGAGGGGGGGCACGGATCCTCGGAGCTGGCTGAGGGGGGGCACGGGTCCTCGGAGCTGGCTGGGGGGGGGGGCACGGGTCCTCGGAGCTGGCTGAGGGGGGGCACGGATCCTCGGAGCTGGCTGAGGGGGGGCACGGGTCCTCGGAGCTGGCTGAGGGGGGTCCGAAACCATCACCGGAGGAGGAACTCCAGCAGGAGCTGAGGCGTCCAGGACCAACGCTGGAGCAGGAACAGGCTGGGGCTGGCGCTGACGCCGTCGCTTCCCCTGGGGCTGAGAACCCCTGGCCCCGCCTCGAGCCAGGCGTGTTCCCCAGAAGGGGGAAACAGGCTGGGATCGTCCAGGACCACCTCGGGAACAGGAAGAGGTGCGTCCAGGGCCCCCACCGGAACAGGCTGGGGCTGGGGCTGGCGCTGACGCCGTCGCTTCCCCTGGGCCTGCAGGCTCCTGGGCCCTCCCAGAGCCAGGCGTGTTCCCCAAAAGGGGTCCCAGTACTCCTCCTGGCGCAAAAACTCCATGAGGGTGAGGTAGTCTCCCGCTGGGTCCATATGGTCGGTCCGTTCTGTCATGGTACGGTTATCTAGGACCCAAGTGCAGGAGACAGAGGGAGGCTGGAGGCAGGAGTTCTCAAAAACAAAAGGGATTTATTCCAAAAGGGCAAAAACAAGGCGCTGAAGAGCAGGATCAAAAAACCACAACTAACAAGGAACAAAACTTGGAGCACATGGAGGAGGGAACAGTACGGACCGACAGGGAACCAAGGAATGACAAGACAAGATATACTGAAGGGATAACGAGACATGACGAGACGCAGGTGCAGACACAATCAGGGCAGATGGGACACAGGCGGGGCAAGACAGAACTGAAAGTTACAAACACTGGGGGGAAGTGTCAAACCCTGACAGTTTCAAGTACATTTTCACTTGAAAGACGTAGGAAAATCTGCCAGTGGAACAAGATTTATCTTCTTATTACAAGCAAAAAAATCTTGTTGCACTGGCAGATTTTTCTACTTATTTCAAGTGAAAATCTACTTGAAACAGGTGAAAATTGTTGTTTTTTCCAGTGATGAGTCTTGTTTTAAGTGTAATGAGATTTTTTTACTAAAATGAGACATTTTAACTAGAAATAAGACAAATATTCTTGTTAAGATTGTGAGTTTTTGCAGTGATCCAGTTTACTTATCCTGTGAAGGACAGAGTCATATTGATAAGTTCAGAAAAGTGTTTTTTATTGTTGTGTTTTGATGTATTTGATGTAAGCCCAGTGGATATTTAAAGCTTACAGAAGGCTGCATTTAACTACTGCTATGTCATTCCTGCAGTATTTCTGCAGGTGTTTTGGTTTGGATTCTAATTCCGGTTAGAGCGCCCCGAGCGGTGGAAGAAAAATCCACAGAATAGCTGCACCTTTGTATAAGCTGCATGGTTGAAAACCTATGAAAAAAGTAGCGGCTTATAGTCCAGAAAATACGGTACTGTTTTATCATTGTGCATATGAATAAAAAAAAAATAAAAATAAAACAATGCTCAAAAGGGCGGGTTGATGGGGGTGGTTCAGCCGTGATTCTGTCTCTCGTTGCAGGGGAGGAGCTGGCCATGTTGGAGGACATGAGCGTGGGTGTGATGGACCTGAGGAACGTCACCTTCAAAGTCACCCAGGCCACCTCGGCCTTCAGCCCCGACATGCTGCCCGTCATAACGGGCAACAGGAGCGGCTTCAACGTGCGGGTCCCCATGCCCGGCGCCATGTTCGACACGCTGCCGCGGGAGATCCAGAACGGGATGCTGCTGCGGGTGCAGCCGGTTCTGTTCAACGTGGGGATCAACGAGCAGCAGACGCTGGCCGAGAAGTGAGTGGGAGCAGAGGGGGGACACGCCCATCCTGGGGGGGAGAGATCCGTCTCAATATCAGGCTTTATCTTTAAATACATCTTCTATATCTTCTCTATTATATTGTATTAGTATAGTAAAGTAATAATAATGTAATACTATGCATTATAATTACTTCTATTAGTACATACATACATAGTAGCATAACTAAATACTGGGCGTTTGTTTTGTTTTGTTTTGTTTGATTTGTGATTTGTATTTCATTTTTTTGTATTCTTTTTTTAACATGCATGTTCGAAATAAAATCTTCAAATCTTCAAATCAAAAGTTAAATCTTTAAAAGTTTAAAAAACACCCCAAGTTGTCCGATTAAACATCATTTTGATTGAAAACATTTACCGCATTGGCCCGAATATAAGACGACCCTGATTATAAGACGACCCCCTCTTTTTCAAGACTCAAGTTTGAAAAAAGACTTTTTGAACACCAAATTCAATTTTTATACAGAAAATAATTACAGTACATATGAAACAAATGATTATAACAATATATTCGAGAGAAAAAGCATGTTATTTTGCCTCATTCAAATCAACATCTTGAAGTTTGCGTCATAACTTCTCAGGTTCCGGTTAACCTGCCGATCTTCCACCCACTTTTCTCCAGATTGTTGCTATGTTTCTCCATTTTCTGTTATCTCTTCTCTTATTTTCTTCTCTTTTCTTTATTACCGCTATTTTTGATTTTAAAGCTTTAAAGATATCTGGCGCCATGTAGCGTTGTAAATGGGTGTAATGTCTAGACCCCGAATGTAAGACGACCCCCACTTTTTCAGTCTTATTTCAATGCAATGCGGGCCGATACGGTAATTAAAATCCTTTGTTTGAATAAAGACCACCACTACCCCCCCCCTGTAACGTCTGCATGTGTGCAGGTTCGGAGACACGTCGCTGCAGGACGTCATCAACGGCGAGAGCATGACCCGCCTCGGCTCGTACTACGACCAGTTCAAGGAAGTTCTCCCAGAAGACAGTGAGTCCCACGTTTAATTGTTTATTTAAAAGGATCCCCGTTAGCTGACGCCAAAACGAAAGCTATGGGGTCCAGACAATAAAATACAAAATCAAACATACAATCTCAATTCATAAAGTACATTTAAAAAAATAAAAATAGAATTACAAAAAAGAAATAAAGAAAAACATCATACAAATCATATATACCGTATTTTCTGGACTATAAGCCGCTACCTTTTTCATAGGTTTTGAACCGTGCAGCTTATACAAAGGTGCAGCTATTCTGTGGATTTTTCTTCCACCACTTGGGGCGTTCTAACCAGAATTAGAATAAAAACTAAGACAAAATAAATGCAAAGAAGAATACAAATTACAGACCAATTTCGATATTGCCATCTTTGTCTAAAATATTGGAGAAGTTAGTTTACTCTAGAATTCTTAAACACCTAAATGACAATAATATATTATATGAACATCAATATGGCTTTAGACAAAAACATTCTACTTACATGGCTCTCCTACAGTTTATTGATAGAATTACCAAGGCACTTGACAATAAGCAATTCTCTGTTGGTATATTTCTGGATTTATCCAAAGCTTTTGATACTGTGGACTATACAATACTTATATCTAAGCTTCAGAGGTATGGTTTTTCCGGCTTTGTAATAAATTGGCTCAGAGACTATGTTTATAATAGGGAACAGTTTGTTTCCATTAATGGTGTCGATTCTGACAGGGCAAAGCTAAATTGTGGGGTTCCTCAGGGCTCTATACTTGGTCCCCTTTTATTTTTGATATATATCAATGATTTCGCTTGGGTATCTCCTAGACTATTTTCAATTCTGTTTGCTGATGACACCAACATTATAATGTCACATGAGAATTTTGAAGTATTAATTAGGGAAGCAAATGAAGGTCTATCTTGTGTCTCTGATTGGTTCCAGACAAATAAGCTGTCATTGAATGTAAAAAAATCGAATTTCATCTTGTTTTGTAAAAATGGCAGGAGGTATTCGAATGAAGATGCAAATCTTTTTATCAATGACACAAAAATCAACCAAGTTTCTTCGACAAAGTTTTTAGGTATCATAGTTGATGATAAATTAAACTGGAAAGAACAGATTGATCATGTTTGTAAAAAAGCAATGAAGTCTCTAGGTATTATTAGGAAGGTGTGTACATTGTTAAATAGAAGTTGTTTCTTAATTCTGTATTATAGTTTAATTTTTCCTTACATATCGTACTGTAATATAATATGGGCTAGCACCTATTCATCCAATCTTCAAAAAATAATTTTACTACAAAAAAGATTTGTTAGACTGGCTACCTTTTCGGATCGATTAGAACCATCTGCTCCTCTCTTCAAGAAGCTAAACATTTTGTCTGTCTCTGAGGTGAATTCCTTGCAGATATGTTTGTTTGTGTACAAATGTATTTACAACTGTCACAACCTTCCAATTGGTTTTAAGTGTTTTTTTTCTTTGAATTCCGATATTCATTCATATCCCACTCGGCAAGCCAAGAACCTGCACATACCCTATAGTCGTACTTCTCTTAGGCAGTTCTCAATAAGACATCGAGGGTCCATTCTTTGGAATGCTACTGATCCTTGGCTAAAAACATCACCATCTCTGCTAGCTTTCAAAACAAACTACAAAAAAATGCTTTTGCAGTAGAATAATGTAAGGTCACTCAATCATATTAAGTTCAATAAGAGGTTATTATTATATGTATTGTAATAATCTGTACTGTGTGTATGTACTGGTATATTTGCATCTAAACATGTGAATCTACAACTGGTATTTTGATGTGTGTTCTTTTGGGAGAAGTTCTCGATAAGCCTTCTGGCTTCCAACTTCTCCTGCACAATATTAACATGTATGTATCTTTTGTTTTTAACTTGTATGTGCGAATAAATAAAACAATAAAAACAAATAAAACAATACACTACTTCTTCTTTAGATAGAAGTAGAAGCAGATTTCAAACAGATAAATAGATAAATAGATACTGGTTATTTTCTCTTGGTTCTGTCCCGTTTTAATCAGCAAAGTTGCTGCCGTGTTAAAAGACACTGTTAGGAAAGATCTATTTAGGTACAAACATGTACATCATTTACAGTTCAAAATCTTTCTGTACATGTAGTAAATATCTAATCTAACAACAGAAATATCTGCGGCTTGCATATCTTTTTTTTTAAATAGAGCGAATGCGAATGACACAAAACCAATGAACTAACAACTTGATGAAACAACTGTGTGTTGAGAAATGGTGCACATTTACACGTTACGGCAACAGCTCTGCCCATTTTGGCAACAACTTTGTTGACGTGATCAGACCATGACAATGTACAATTCAGCCAAAGTCCAAGAAGCTTCACAGTTTTTACTTGCTGAATTGTTTGACTATCGATTTGTATATTCATTTTAGGATTATCAGATAATCTATAGCTAGAACCAAATATCATACTCTTTGTTTTTGATGTATGTAGCTCTTATTATGTGTGTGATTTTTTATGTTTTTAATGTTTGTATTGTGTATGTTTTTAATGTTTGTAAGGGCATGTCCTTTCTTTTAATTGTGATGTGAGCCCTGTTAGGGACGAGTGTTGCAAATTAACATTCGCTATAAACGCTATGATACAGGCATCCGATAGCCATTTATGTCTGTCTATGTTTTCTGTATCTGTCCCTTCCAAATAAACAAATGAAATTAAATGAAAAATTGTGCACATTGTGGTTCTGATCAGATGGTTCTGATGTTTTTCCCCCCCAGGCCTCCCTCGCTCCCGCAGCACCACCAACATCCCTGAGCTGCTCAAACTGCTGCATCACAACATCAACGCCAAGAAGAACAAGAACGTGGAGATCCTGTGGCACGCCGCCGAGGTGGGTTTATACGCTTGTGGGTTTATACGCTTGTTATGTGCCGCATACAAGCGCGATTGCTGTGTTCACGTATACCAAACCAACCGATCTTTAGGGGGAAACGTCCCTGTTTCGGAACAACTGCTCCGAACGGGACAGGTGTGAAAGCACCCTGTGTCTCTGCATGAAAAGATTTAAAAGTCTCTGTGTGGTTTAACTAACGTCTTCCTCTTCCGAAGGCGTGTCGGCGCCTGAACGGGGTTCGCTTCACCTGCTGCAAGAGCGCCAAGGACCGCACGGCCATGTCGGTGACGCTGGAGCAGGGCCAGCTCCTGCTGCAGGAGCACGCGCTGGCGCCGCAGGTCTTCTACCAGGCCCTGGACTGCATGCGCAGGTCAGTCCTCCAACCAGCGGCGCCCTGGGAGAACCGGAGGGAGGTTTTACAACTCTACTCAATCTTTATTTATAGAGCAGTTCAAAACAGCCAAGGTTGACAAAAGTGCTGCACAGTTTAAAAACAGCTCTTTAAAAAGGCATATATTATATATATATATATATATATATATATATATATATATATATATATATATATATATATATATATTTTATTATTGTTTCCTTTTAATTATCAAACTGTAGCACTTTGAGATTTTCAGTAATGTAAAGTGCATTATAAATAAAACGTATTATTATTATTATATATTACAAAGATAAAATAAATAGAATAAGATGGGTACAAAATACAAAAATACAATGAAATTAAAAATAAGAGTAAAATAATTAAAAAATAAATATATAAATAAATAAAATAAGAAAATTAAAATGAAAAAATAAGATAAAAACTAAAATAAATTAATAAAATAAAAAATAAAATAAATTAATAAAACAAGATAAAATTAAATAAAAAAAATATATAAAAAAATGTTTTGTCAGAATCCACTAAAACTAACCAAAAGCCAGGGAGAAAAAGTGTGTTTTTAAAGCCGATTTAAAAACTTCCAGTGATCGTGCCGATCAAACGCCTAGAAGGCTCTGTCACCTTTGGTCTTCATTGGTGTTTTGGGGGCGATCAGTAGCAGCTTGTAGCAGGGCTAGTGCTACGGGGGCCCGACCGACAGGACAGAGAGGACACAGGGTTTTAGTGCATAAACTTTATTCACCAGAAGCTCACACGTGCACCAACACCTTCACAGCAGACCAGCAGCCACACAGCTCATGGGAGGATCTTAGTGACCCGGCAGGGTTGTGGTTGTTGAGGAGCTCAGTCAGATAATGGGGGACTCGCTCATTAAGAGCTATAAAAACAATCAATAACATTTTAAAATCTAGTCTAAAAGCAACAGGGAGCCAGTGCAGCGCAGCGAGGACCAGGGATATGTGGTCACACTTACGCCAGAATAAAGAGATTTGCAGTAATCCAGTCTGGTGTTAATAAAAGCATGGATTACCGTCTCCAAGTATCCTTTTACTTTTGATACTATCCTTAAATGATAAAAACGTTTTTTTTATAAATGAGCTGACTTTTAGCCCATCATCAAATATCACTAAGATTCTTTACAGAAGACTTGAAGAGTCTTATAGAAGATCTGATAGAAGAATGTAGGGGACCCAGAAAGCCAGTCTTCTGCACCACATCAAAAAGTTATGATTTCAGTCTTATTTTCATTTAGATACACAAGGTTTGAGGTAAAGTGGCTTTCATCAACGACAATTATGAGTAAATATCGTCGTCAACGAACCTTTATCACCTGAGGAAAACCAGACGAGACGCAATGAAAATGCTGGTCATGTGACGATAACCATAATTAAATATACTGTATAATGCAATATCGTAGAGGAAGAAAAACAAGACTAAAATGTAGATTACAAAATAAAAACCCTGCTAAAATATTAAAAACAACGTTCTATAGAGAAAGGGGCCGATGGCCGGCCGCGCGGGTAACTGCTCTGAGGCTGGGAGAAGAAGAAGAACCATCTTTGAATACACTTTCCTACAAAGACGTGGAAAAGAAAACCCAATGTGTCATGGAAAAAGAAAAAGATGGAGAGAAATGCGGAAAAATAAATATGTTGTAAACTCAAATTAGAGTCTTCTGTATGTGGAATGAATGTATTCTTGAGTCTATAAGGTAACAATAATATAATAATAAGATAACTGTGTTTGAATTGTAAAATGGGTTTGGCTAAATACAATCTTTGACTAAAACTAGACTAAAATGGTCCTGGACAATTCTGACTAAAATAAGACTAAAAGACTAAGGGCCCGATTTACTAAGATCCTAAATAAAGATTACTAAATTGCGTGTACACTGAAAAAGTTTGCGCGTGCTGTTGTTGTGTGTTTTGCGGGTGATCAACTAAGATTGCCTGCGCAATTGATAACAGGTGCAAACATCAGTATTTAAATGAGGTGTTGCGCGTCTTACGGTTTGCGGCGCAAACTTTGCGCCATGGAGAGTGGATGGAAAGCAGGATATAGTCGCAAGCGCAAAATGAAATTTGACGAGTTGGAGTTAGAGATATTAGTGGAAGAGGCTAATTGTTGTGCCGTATTCAGCACCCCTGCCGTGAAAAGCACCCCCTCGTATATTCAATGATAAGTAGACCAAGAAAAAAAACAACACACTGACACTTCAATATATTTATATATACACACTCACACAAACACATACTTAGGAGTTTATATTATATATATTTACAAATATTATGGAAGACAACACAGTAAGCAGGCTATTAATTAATGACATCAATAACCATTTACCCGATTTTTGTTATCTGTGACTGTGATTGTGGGAAAGTATGACTATTGTGGAATCCATGAGCGCATTTAAACATGAATCATTAACACAAAACTGGACGCTAAACAGAACGTGACACGGAATGAGAATATAATTTTTGTCAGACGAGGGGGTGCTTTTCACGGCAGGGGTGCTGAATACGGCACAACACCGGGGTATGACAACTGCAGAACAAGTATAGGCGCACTATAAGAAACACTTTTTTCTCCATGAAAACACGTGATTTATTTATTATCACAAATAAAAAAATTAATGTGCCTCCTGTGGCAACCTTTTGCTGAATAATACTCGATTTAACATTCAAATAAAATATTTCTCCTTTTGCATGTGGAGATTAGCACCTTCCTTTCGAACGTATTAAATACAGACGCAATCACAATCCACGCAATTACTTTCAGGCTTGGTAAATCTCATTGCGTGTGGTAAATGGACCAATTTGCATCTTCCCCTCCCAGTATTTAGGATTTCTGGCGGGTACGCCCCATATTGATTATTCATCAGGGCAAAAGTACTAAATGAATAGCGTGTGCTATTTTGCTCATTTGAGAGACGGAGTCCTCTTTGCATGCTGTTAGTAGATCAGCTGGCACTTTGGTTTGCGGGTGCTGTCAAGTTTGCACACGTTTTTACGCACGCAAACCTTTAGTAAATCGGGCCCTAAAAGACTAAAATTCAGTCGACTTTTAGTCGACTGAAACTTGACACGACTAAAAGGAGAATGAACGTGACTAAAACTAATAAAAACTAAAATCATAGCTTGACCCAAAGACTAGACTACAACTAAAATTGAAACAGGCTGACAAAAGCAACATAGTCCAGCTGTTTAGCTATAAAATGTATAGGAATCCTTCAGTTTGTGATACAAGCATGAAATCTGGTACACAAATAGCCAAAGGTTTCCCCAAAAGATATGGGTGTGGAGCCATCGTGAATTTTCAACATGGCGCCCATGGCAGCCATTTTTCTAAATGGATGCCAGAAACAAGTGTTTTCTAATGAGTGATTAGTTGAAATGAGTTGCCAGTTTGCCCTGGCTGAGCTTCAACATCCACTCTATTACTTATCCATTCATTGGATGGTTCAGTTCTTGCAGGTATGAGGATCTTTTTTGGTTTATTAGTTCAAAGTTTGTTTTTATGTATAATAGATCTATTTTCATGAAATGACGGTGTATATTTTATTTTGGCTAATATGGCTGCTATCATGAAAGAAACAGTTGTCATGTTCAGTTTTGAGGTAGAAGGAAGCTGGCCAATGCCAATGTTTCAAATTTGATTTCTGCATCATAAATAATGACTGATTAGACACCAAGATCATCCATATCAGACACAAACACAAATGATGGCTGCCATCTTTAAAAAATGGCGGCCATCTTGAATATTAAATGACAACTTTTCAATTATCCAAGAGACATCTACCAAGTACTATATGTGGTAAATATGTCTAAAATATTATATTATGTCCCCAAGTCATATAAAAAGACTTGGTTCTGGCGTCCATTTTGAAAAATGGCTGCCATGGGCGCCATGTTGAAAATTCACGATGGCTCCACGTCCAATTATCTTTGGAATGCCTTTGGCTAATGTGTGTACCAAATTTCATGCTTGTATCACAAACTGAATGATTGTTTTGGTTATCTCCTGCACAAACACTAGTTTGAGGTGGTCCAGGATCCAACGTGTGCCCTCTGCTCTGTGTTTCCACAGCGAGGGCTGCAGGAGGGAGAACACCATGAAGAACGTGGGCTGCCGTAAATACGCCTTCAACGCGCTGCAGCTCAAGGCCTTCCCCAGACAGTACCGCCCTCCGGAGGGGACGTACGGGAAGGTGGAGACCTAGGAGGACCCGTCCTCCCGGACCGGGCCAAGAGACTGAAACGGGATGGAGACGCTCGCACCAACACAGACACCGACACCAGCTGGAACAGCAGCCCCTTGTTTTGTGCTTAGTCACCGTTAACAGCGGTTAATCGATGTCCCAGTGCTACCGTCCTGTAGGTTCTTTTGTAGCAGTTTAGCCGTCCGTCTGAGCCGTCCCAGAACCCTCTTCACTTCCTAGAACCGTCTGGCTCTGCGAGTCCCGTCGCGATCCGTCGCCGCACCGGGAGGAAACGGGGGCCGCCGTTTCACCTCACGTCCTAGAAATAACCTCGGCCTCGGGGATGATGACGTGGCGTAAAACGTGCACAGATGTGAACTTGAAGCGGTCAGTCGTAGGACGAGTCCGTGGGAATCTGACGCAGCAGCGAAAGCCTTATAAATCATTCGTCTGCGCCACCGATCTTAACATCTTATGTTCGACTATAAAGTCAAAACAACTGTTGCAGTAAAAAATCGAGCGAGCAAACGACTGGATTCACCAGAAGCATCAAGTTAAGGACGACTAATTCCTTTTACTTTAACTTTTATCTGGTTAACCCTTGTGCTTTCTTTGGGTCAAGGGAGGGTGAAGGGAGAAAAGAAGGAATGAAGAAAGGGAGAAAAGATGCAAGGAAGGAAAGAAGGGAGAAAAGATGGAAGGAAGGGAGAAAGGAATGAAAGAAGGGAGGGAAGAAGGAAGGAATGGAGAAAATAAGGAAAGAAGGGAGAAAAAGCAAATAAGGTAATAAAGGAACGAATGACGGAAGGGAGGTAGGAAGAAAAAGGAGTAAAGGGGGGTAAAAAAGGAGGAAGAGAGGAAAGGAAGAATAGAGCATGGCAGGAGGAAAGAAGGATAAAAGAATTGGGTCATTTTGACCCAAAGACAGTACAAGGGTTAAATATATAACGTGAGAAGTTTTGGGCATCTTAAATAGTTTTTTGTTGTTTTTTTCCCTGTTAAAAGCTTATAAATGAGTGAATTATGATAAAACAGCCACGTTGCATGCCAGAGATGTTCAGAAGTCTGTTCATCAGAGACACCGTGGGACGGAGTAACAGACCTCCTGCCGGCACTTTCCACATATTATAAGTGACATTTTCTCCGGGCAGCAACGTGACTGAGCCGCTGCCTTGTTGAAGAGGTCAGAGGTCAGAGATCAGGGGCCTCATTTATAAAGCTTGCGTGCGCACGAAACAGGGCTTGAAAGATGCACACGCCATCTTCTACGCAAAGGTTGGGATTTAAAAATGAAAAAACTAACCGAAAAATGTGTGTATCTTTAAGCCAACCCTGACCCTTGCGCATGAACATTTTGAAGATATGGGGAACTGGCGACGCAGGCGGTGAGGTGGTGAAATGAAGCCAGATTCATGTCATACTTTTAATGTCATCACACATCAGACTTATAGATCCATGTACACCCAAGCCGGTCAGATCACGCTTCCACATAGATATATGTTAATGTCTATGTGGAAGCGGGATCTGACCGGGTATTTTCATCTGTCAAATCATATCTGTGTGGAAGCGTGATCTGACATTTTTTTTTTCTTCTGCCGAAGCGTTGTACACATAGATCTATGTGGAAGCACATTCTGACTTCCTGCTGTTAAATCGTCTATTTGCATGAAAAAGCCTTTGGAAAAAAGAAACTGAGATAAAAGAAACGGGGATCGTACAGTAGTATGTTCTGCTGAGGTAGGACAACTCGGCAGAAAGCCGGCTCGACACATGTCTCATTCGTCCTGACGCGCAGCAGAAACAGGCTGCAGGTGGCGCTGCGCATGCTCAGCAGGCTCATTTATATGCAAATACAGTCATCAAGTAGTTTGCATTGCCCATTTATGGTAAAAAGTCAGCGTGTAGAGGGAGGGGTATGAGGCGAATTCACGTGTGCAACCTTCCAGCTGGACTGTGATTTATAAAGCGAACAGTGCGTGCAAGTGTGCGTGCACGCGGTTTTATAAATCAGGATTATTTTGTGCGCACGACAATTTCGGCTTTTGAGTGCACGTACACTTTTAGTATGGATCCTACACACTCTTTTATAAATGAGGCCCCAGCTCACTGGATTCATCTTGATCCTTCTTATGTTTACTTCGGTTGTTTCTCACATCACGGTCAGATCTTTACGTATCTTTACGTATCACTGATTTCCTGACTATCAGGGTAGTGTTTCTCTGTGGTTGACGTGGATCCGTGAATTATATAACGGAGGTGTTTTCATCTGGACGTCAGGACAAGATGACGGGAGTCAGATTGTTGCATCAACTGACCTTTTCAAATAACGACAGTGAACTCGTTTTATCCCTGATGAGTAAAAATCTTAACAGGTGCCCAAAGTATTGCATCAGGCTTCTTTCTCTCTGTCTCATTTATTTATTTATTTTTTAAAAATGTAAGTAATTTCTCATCTTTAACATCATGTTTCCGGAGTTTTCCGAGTCACTCAACCATCTAAAATAACAGAGATTTTGACCCGAGGTGCCCAAACTAACGCACGTCTGACCTATGAACCGAAACCAGAACTGTACGTCGGAAATCCACAAAATACTCCTTTAATTTCATAAACCTCTGACCCGTTCGGCTCCTGGCTCTTCTGTAAGAATATTTAAATAATAATAATAATAAAAATAAAACTTTAACAGCATATTTATTTACTTAATGAAGCAACAGAGATCACAGAACTCAGAAAGTTATATTGTTTTTTTGGTGTTTTTATGTCATTTGTTCACGGTGAAAAAATAAATAAATGAAAGTAACACCAGCTTCTCACTTTAAAGCAGCACTAAGTTTAATATTTCCGTAAAACATCCCGGCAGGATGAGCAGAACGTCAGCTTATCTGGAAGCGAAACGTTTTGAACTTGTGACCTTGTGTTGCTTTTTATGGGATTTAAAACACGTAGCTTTGCTGCAGGACGAAAACTTAGAATCAAATGACTCACATAGGTTATGTAGGAGGTCTGAATCGCCTTCTTCTCACGTCTGTCCAGCACATCTTCGACACCGTGCAGAATAACGCTCCTCTATTATATGTTTATGTGCCGCTGCGTCTGATGTCTGATGGCTGAGGTCTGAGGTGCCGCGATGCTGAGACGAGTCCTGCGAAGCTGCCAACCCAGTCTCACATAAAAACGTGCCCTGCCTACGTTGGTCCAAAGTGCAAAAAAACATAGAGGGGTTACAATAATAGCCCTTGAATTGTATAACTGTAAAATTTTTCTGCCTATTCGTTTTGCGTCCAAGTCACGTGACGTTCAAGATTCTGGCCGTGACACCAAAAAACATGGCGCACATTTCTCATTTTTTAGTGAAAAAAAATCTATATTTTGAGCTAGACTACAAATATGGCGCTGATTAGCATAACGCTGTATAGCATGACTCTAGGGAAATGTAGTTCTTAGCTAATTTTGTTTTTTTCACAAAAATGGAGGTTGTTAATACTAAAATAAGAGTGCAAATAGTAGTTTAAGGGCATGATACACACATTTGTGTAAATATATTTTAAATATATAATTGTTAAATGTGTGAAAATTTATTTTAACCATGTTTTACCCTTATATTATAGCGCCACCTAGTGACTACTCTGGCATGATACATTAGATCAAGAGCTTTCCGTTTTTATGTGAGACTGGGTTGAAGCTGCAGAGCTGCAGAGATGCAGAGATGCAGAGCGTTCGAAGATCCTGCAGGAGAGCAGATCACGTTAAGTCTACGATTCCAACATATCTAAAGACATTTAGGACATTTCTGTGTCATTATCGTAGTTTTTCATGAAGAGTCTGTTCTAGGTTTTCTTGAATAAAAGTGTGATTCATACTCATCTAATTTATACGGAAGAGTATTAGGGCCAGGCAGGAGAAAAATAAAAATAATATTTTAGAGGAGGAAGATCTTTTTTTCATTATGCACTTCAAGAAAAAAAGTCGAAATGTCGAGAAAAAAGTCAAAATGTTGAGATTAATGTTGAAGTACAATTTCGAGAAAAAAGTCAAAATTCCGTGAATAAAGTTGAAATGTTGAGAAAAAAGGCGAAATTTCGACTTTATTCACGAAATTTCGACTTTATTCTTGAAATTGTATTTCAACATTAATCCCGACATTTCAACTTTTTTCTCGACATTTCGACTTTTTTCTCCAAGTGCACAATAAAAAAAAAATCTTCCCCTCTCAAATATTTTTTCCCCTAATACTCTTCCGTAAATTTAAGCTGCAGGAAGGCATTAAAAAAAACCCACATGATACACTTAGTTTGTTAGTTTCTAACAAACTCACTCACTGGAGACATCATGAAGCAGGAAGTTGTGCATCATTTTCACATTTCTGCACCAAAAACACCAGTTTGCTTGATTTTATTGCTTTTTTCTTGAAGTTAATTTCTTCCAAATGAGGTTATGACCTTGTCTTGATCAGCTGTTCGTGCACACGGGGTGAACGAGGTCCTTTACCCTCCGGGAAACGGGCTGAAACAGAATCACCAATAAAGACCCGTCAATGCCAAATGAGTGTTTCCAATTCATGAATAAAACGTTTACGGTGATGTGTTAAAGTTAGATGGTAATGGGTTTTATTTGTAGGAAAATGTAACCTGATGTTTCACTGTGTTATTTATTCAATGAAAATCACATGATCAATACTAAGTACCCCACCCACTGCCACAGGAGTTAAGAAGGTTAGTTGCACCGGGTTCTGCTAATCGCCAGTCGTTAATGAACTGATAATCAGTAGAAAATGCAGATCTCTATAAAAGCAGTTGTTTGTTTTTTTGGAGGTCAACACAATGCCAAGAGGGAACAACACAAGCAAGGCTGTTAGAGAAGCAGCTGTTGCTGAATATGATTCTGAAAATAAATTTAGAGCTCCACATTTCATACACACTCATACACAAAAATGATATCAAACTTTGGTGGATTGAGCTGCTAACTCATAAACTCTAAACATGTTTGACTCAGATATACAGGACTGTCTCAGAAAATTTGAATATTAGATAAAGTCCTTTATTTTCTGTATGTCATACATTCCGGATTCATTACAAATCAACTGAAATATTGCAAGCCTTTTATTATTTTAATATTGCTGATCATGGCTTACAGTTTAAGAATACTCAAATATCCTATCTCAAAAAATTAGAATATTCTGGGAATCTTAATATTAAACTGTAAGCCATAATCAGCAATATTAAAATAATAAAAGGCTTGCAATATTTCAGTTGATTTGTAATGAATCCAGAATGTATGACATTTTTGTTTTTTTAAATTGCATTACAGAAAATAAAGAACTTTATCACAATATTCTAATTTTCTGAGACAGTCCTGTATACTCATGCATATATTGGTTGGAGTGGTGACAGGAGTATTTCTGGTGCTTTGGTGGGCGGTAATGAGTAATGATGATAATGAAACTGCCGTGGCCGTGGTTTGTCTCCAAAAACGAAATCAAAAAGCCTCCGAGAGGCTCCAGGTAAGCGTTTCTAACGCAGATCAGACAGGAATCACAGGATGGACTGAGGCGACAAGCTTTTGTGGCATTTGATGAACCTGTTCCTGAACAATACAGCAAGATGTTGAAATGTTGGCTCTTACAGTTTTTCACAATTGCTAACACACGTTTTTCACAACCTAACGGCATTCTCAAAACTGCACACACAAAACTGAAAACATCACACACAAAATGCTAAACCCTGTCACTTCTTCTCCAGGAAGACTCTTTTCCATCAAATCTCTTAACTGTTCCCAAAATGGAGCTCATGTTTTCATTTGGTACACACAGCCATATTTTCAAATGATACACACATACCATTAATTTGGTACACACAACTAAGCATTTACTGCACACACACCAAGCATTCACAGCACAATGAAGTGCAAAACTGAAAACACAATCATAGAAATGGAACACACATGGATGTCAATGACTATTGAGAATAATCAATTTATCTTTTTGGAAGATTACTGTGTAGGCCTACTTTTGTCATAGTCAAACATAAAACAGCACAAACATATGCAGCCAAAAAATGTTTTATTTATTTTTCTTTTATACATTTTTGGACGTAAATGTACTGTGAACTGGCCTGCTCAAACCCCCCCTCCATCATGCCTCTGGTTTCTATCTGGCCAGAGGGCCTCATCCACATCCACAGCAATGTCCTCCCTGTCCAGGCAGCGTTGGAAAAAACGCCTTGAGTGGCGCATAAAGCCCTGACAGGACTCAGGACTTACATCGGCACAAGCCTCCTCCATGGCCTGGAGCAGTGTGACCCTGGTCTGTGTGTTCCGTTCGTCCTCTCCCTCCCCCTCCTCCTCCCCCTCCTCCTCCTCCACCTCCTCCTCCTCCACCTTGTTCTTCTCCTCTTCCTCTTCCTCTCCCTCCTCCTCCTCCTGCTCCTCCTCCTCCACCTTGTTCTTCTCCTTGTCCTCCTCCACCTTGTTCTTCTCCACCATGTCCTCCTCTTCCTCTCCCTCCTCCTCTTCCTCTCCCTCCTCCTCCACCTTGTCCTCCTCTTCCTCTCCCTCCTCCTCCACCTTGTCCTCCTCCACCTTGTCCTCCTCTTCCTCTCCCTCCTCCTCCACCTTGTTCTTCTCCACCATGTCCTCCTCTTCCTCTCCCTCCTCTCCTCTCCCTCCTCCACCTTGATCTTCTCCTTGTCCTCCACCTCCTTCTCTCTGTCTACCTACTCCTCTATGTCGTCCTCCTCTCACTCTCAACCCTCTTCTTCTCTGGTTCTCCATTGTTCACCAAACAAAACATTGCTCTCAAGGCCCTTTGATAGTGCAGTCCTGATTGCAAATGGCTCACCAGACGTGGATGTTTTGAGATTTGACTATGTGTGTGTTGTAGATTGATGCTTTGTGATTTTATGTGAGAAGTGTGTGCAACGACTGAACACTGAGTGTAGTGTTTTGACAACAAGGTTGTGTGAAATTGACAACAGAGTGTAAAGAAGGAAAGTCAGAGTCTAATGCAGATAAGGGAGTGTGATGTAGTGTAAATTGTGTTGATTGATTAGGTACTTAAAGTGATGGTTGTGCAAATTGTGCCAAGTTTTCGTTTTTTGTGTGTTAACAATTGTGAAAAACTGTAATTCTGTCCTGAGGCTGAAACTGAAGATATCTGAAGCTGGTAAAAACCACACACCTTCCTTGGTGTCACTGACTTCCAACTGGGCTTTAAATCAATTAAGTAACATCAGCTGGGCCCAAATTGCCCCCCATCTTTCAAAATAAAAACATATCGCTGCAACTCAAATAGACTGAAACAATAAGACTGACTGAACTAATTATGCAAAGCAAACACAAAGACATTGAAAATACAACACAGCAAAAACACATAACTGTAACCACAGGAACAAACACCCCTCGCCAAAATATGTGCTATGTAGTTTGCCATCAGTAGACGTCAAAACTCTCATAAAAGAACATATATTCATACAATCAAAACATTTCCAAACATTAGATTAGTTGTGGTTGTTAGCTGTTGTGTGCATTAGGAATGGGTGATATTTTACCGTTCACGATAAACCGTCAACAAAATTCCCCACGGTAAGAATTCCTCATCTCGCGGTAAAAACGATAAATTCCCGTTGATGACGTTTTTGTGTAAAGATGATTTATGAAGGATGGAAAGAAAGAAAGAAAGAAAGAAAGAAAGAAAGAAAGAAAGAAAGAAAGAAAGAAAGAAAGAAAGAAAGAAAGAAAGATATGAGCCAGAAAGAAAGAAAGAAAGAAAGAAAGAAAGAAAGAAAGAAAGAAAGAAAGATAGATATGAGCCAGAAAAAAAGAAAGAAAGAAAGAAAGAAAGAAAGAAAGAAAGAAAGAAAGAAAGAAAGAAAGAAAGAAAGAAAGAAAGAATGAATGAATGAATGAATGAATGAATGAATGAATGAATGAATGAATGAATGAATGAAAGAAAGAAAGAAAGAAAGAAAGAAAGAAAGAAAGAAAGAAAGAAAGAAAGAAAGAAAGACAGAAAGAAAGAAAGAAAGAAAGAAAGAAAGAAAGAAAGAAAGAAAGAAAGAAAGAAAGAAAGAAAGAAAGAAAGAAAGAAAGAAAGAAAGAAAGAAAGAAAGAAAGAAAGAAAGACAGAAAGAAAGAAAGAAAGAAAGAAAGAAAGAAAGAAAGAAAGAAAGAAAGAAAGAAAGAAAGAAAGAAAGAAAGAAAGAAAGAAAGAAAGAAATGTTTGTGAAATGTGGTGATAGATTTATAGTTACAAAGGTGGGGATAAATGCCAGAAATTATCGTGATACATTTTTTAGTCCATACCGCCCATCCCTAGTGTGCACTAATAAAAAGTGAGCAGTCTTGTGTTCAGTTGTCTGCATTAACTTTAAAAAAGATTAAAATTACTGGTTTATGGAAATATCCGAGCTGAAAAGGGAAACTGAGTTGCTGTTGGTGATCAACATAGTTCTCTGTGAACTTTCACCCCAGAAAGTCAGACCGCTGAGTTTGAAGGGAAACGCTATGAATGTCTGGAGAGAATATGGAGACGTTGAGAGACCAGAAGACAAGATACAGATATTTTTTAGATAATTAGGCCTAGTAAAAGATAAAACATTCAAGGAGCTTCGGTGGGAATATGAGTCACATCAACACATGTGTACGTCAGTAGATGAAGAAAACACATGAATTTCTCTCTTTCTGAGTCAGATGATTGGCATAAGAAGAATAACTAGGAATTAACAATAAAAATAAAATAAAATAACATTTATCAACATATATTTGACTTTTACTTAGAATTAACTGTACTTCATTATTTTGTTAAAATACTTACCTTTTTTGTTGCGATGCATTTAAGTAACTTACCTGTGGTTTTTGTTTGAAGGTTTTTCACCTGTTTCACCTCAGACAACTGTGGAATAAATGAACTGAGTGAAATCTGGAAAAAAAAGGAATAACTGGGAATCTCATCACAACAGCTTGGTGTTTTCTTTTCTTTGTTTTTTCTTAATCTGATTAAACACAATCAAAGAGTAAAAGCAATAATAAGATGGAAACATTGCTGTCAGAATGGCTTGGGAAATTAAAACATTTATTCTGTTATCCTATCAATTTTCTTCTTGCAGACTATGTGTAAACATTTTTCTTTACTTAGCTCATGAAAGCATATATAAAGCTGCTGAATTAAAGACAAAACTCATTTTAATTAATTTCTCTTCTGGGATAAATAAAGTATTTTTGAGTTGAATTGAAAATCGCTGCTCTATACTTTACAAGCAAAGAAAGGAACAGAGAAACAAAACCAAGAGGCACAGCAGCTCATCAGAGTAAAGTAAACCCAAAGTAAAGAAACCAATTACTAATGTAATAAATATTTAATTACAGAACATATAACAATGATCTAATGCCAGTGTGCTGACCTCAGAATAATGTGTTCACTGGAAAACATCTTTTTATTCTGTTATCCTACCAAATATTGGCAAACTTCAGTACAGAAGTTTGCCAACTTCTGTACTGTTATATTTTGGGTTTTGAGCAATGCACTACTTTTTATTTTTGCTATGATGGGAAATTTAAGTTTATTTTTTGGGTTTTTGAGCTATGCGCTATTTTTTATTTTTTTCTATGATGGGAAATTTAAGATTATTTTGGGTTTTTGAGCCATGTGCTATTTATTTTTGCTATGATGGGAAATTTAAGATTATTTTGGGTTTTTGAGCCATGTGCTATTTATTTTTGCTATGATGGGAAATGTAAGTTATTTTTGGGTTTTGAGCTCTGTGCCCTTCTTTATTTTGCTATGATAGGATATTTGAGTTTACTGATAATTCATTTCAAAGTCTTTCAAAGACCATGAAGGATTTTATATACAAGTAAAATGTCTGCAAACTTGATCATATTTCCCCAGTTTAAGAAACCATATTTAGTTAGAACATTACAATGATGATATGAATTTGACTTTTTGTCCAATGTTTTCAAAGCCTGCTTATAGAATTTTTCCACTGATTGTAATGCGGTCCTACCTGTCTGGACCAGCTGGTAAGACAGTAGTTCATGTGCGAGAGAATCATGGTGTTGATGTATAACTTTGCAGCCTCAGTTGTTAGATTATTCCTCAAATCAAATCTAGTAATAAAAACAAATATTGAAAATATCCTTGAGTCCATTACAATAGAAATACATGTTGAAAATGCAAAAAACATAATCATCACCTGTATATACAGAACGCCTGGAACGTGTCTCGACACTTTTAACTCCAACATGGAGAACATGTTTGGCAACACAAAAAACAATAAAACCTACCTAATCAATGGTGATTTTAACATTGACATCCTTAACCCACATGGGAATAATAAAACCAACCACTTTATCGACACCATGTTTACTAATAATCTATTCCCTGTCATTACAAAACCCAGCAGAATAACCATAGACACAGCAACACTCATTGATAACATATATACAAATGCTATTCATGGTCAGTCACGTGACATTTTTTGTTGTCAGCGCCATCTTGAGGACCGACCGAGGACCTTTCCGTCGCGCAGCCAATATGACGTCTCACCTAATAACTCACTTAACTCCCGAAGAACAGCAATGGTATCTACAGAAAATTGACACTTTAGGTTTCGATCCGTATATAATAGCTAATCAATTACTGACTCCACTCCAGTCTGCCAAAAACCTGCCAGATTTGTCGTTTGCGGACATATATATCTACCTGGTCCACAATCCTTCTCCATACACCGGCAAAGCTCTCAAAGCTTTTAAAGTACCAAAGCTTACTGCTACTTCACATCAGGATGGGTTAAAGATGCCAAACTTCATCAAAGCATATGCCAGCTATGATAAATGATCTGAAGGTTTTTTTTTTTTTTTTTTTTTTTTCTCTTGTAAGCACTTTGAGATTTCCGAATGGAAAGTGCATTATAAATTAAATTCATTATTATTATTATTATGTGGAGGCCAAAACAATGTTGGTGGTAACAGGAAAGGTAAGTGACAGTCTGTTGGTGAATAGCATGAGCATTGAACTGCCTGCACAGGATACGTTTATGTAATGAAAAGTAAGAAGGCAGTTCACTTTTTCAGTAACGTTACTACTCTAGAAAGTAAAAGCATATCATCATGTCACCATAAAACTTTATTAAAACATAAAATATAAAATATGATTTATTATATTATTAATGCAAATGTTCATCTTGCGCTCCCGATCTCCTGCGTGGTGCGTCCCGTGACGTCTCCATCACCAAGCGGCTCTCCCAAATACAACTCAGCCTGGATCATTTCTCGTGTCCTCTGCTTTTTCCCCACATCTCAGTAATGATCTGACATGCTGACATGCTGGCTGCATTTAACACCACGAACACGCCGCTCATTCACGCTGTTTGCTGTTTGATTGCGTCACCACACGCAGTTATTAATTGTTTTTTTTTCCCCCCACTTACAGGACCTTTTCTCTCCCCCCGTCCGATGTTCCAGGACCTATATAATAATAGGATATTATTTATTTCTGCCACTTTATTGTGGTTTTTGTGGTGAAATGAGGAGGAATCATAGATAACTTCTCATTTCAACTAACTGGATCAGCCGTTCCTCATCATGACTGTTTCCTACAGCGCTTTCAACCGGCTTTCAACACGAGTGAAAGGAAGAACATTTAAAAGAACATTTAAATATCACAATATCCCACGGCCCACTTAAAGCACTGATAAAAGGTCAATCCCGTTTTTTTAGACTTATTGTTGTCGCATCCCACGGCACAACAGATAGACGGCATGCTGAAAGTCGGTCCTAAAGATGGCGCTGCGAGTACTGTGTGACGTCACATGATATCCATGAATAGAGAAACAAATAACATCTGGATTACTCATTAACGACATAACTGATCATCTCCCTGTCTTTGCTATATTGCCATATTACCTCAAAAATAAAAGTAAACAAACAAATCACTACTATGAAATAACACGACAAAAAACACCTGAGGCCATAAATGCTCTTAAAGCTGAGCTCCAGACACAGACTTGGAGTGAAGTCTACAACGCATCCAACCCAAATGAAGCCTATAATGCCTTCTTGGCTGTAGTAATTAATTCATATAATAAGCACTGCCCATTAAAAAAGACACTACATACAAACAAACAAAAACAGGAAAAGCCATGGATAACTCAAGGTTTAAATAATGCATGCAAAAATAAGAATCTACTATACAAAAACTTCTTAAAGCAAAGAACCAATGAAACAGAAACACGATATAAAAAATATAAGAACAAACTAACCAATATATTAAGAATAAGTAAGAAGGATTATTATCATAAACTATTGGAACAACAGAAAAACAACATTCAAGGTACCTGGAAATTACTGAACAGTCTAATTAAGAAAGGCACAGGAAAACCACAATACCCAACGTTTTTTAAAAAGGATAATACAATAAAGGAAAACACAAAAGAAATCGCAAATGAATTTAATAAATTCTTTGTGAATGTAGGACCAAATTTAGCAAAGGAGATTGAGGATCTGAGAGAAAATGACGGCCTAGATGAAGGTCTCATTGATCAGAATCCACACTCCATCTTCATTGCTAGTGTAAATGAACAAGAAATATCGAAAATTGTTAACAGGCCGGGCTCTTCCTTGTCGGCCTCTGGTCTCACGGGTGGCGGGGTTGCTCCCCCCCCTCCCCCACTATAGATACACTTCAGGTGGAGCTTTGTTTGGTTTATTACACACACACACACACACACACACACACACACACACACACACACACACACACACACACACACACATATAGTCATTTAGTCACATGCATACACACACACACGCACACATGCATGATCATATACATACACACACACACACATAGACATACACACTGGCTTGTTCACCTGCATGCTGGCTCTCTAGTTTTTGGGTTTAGGTAGCGGTAGCGATAGCTTAGCTCAGACTGCGATCAGATCTCAAGATTTAGGTCGATTGCTGTTCGTCTTTTGGTTGGCTCCGTGCCGGTTTCGTGCTTTGTTTGTGGTTTTTTTGTTGCAGATTTCCAGTGCTTGACGTGTGTCTCCGTGTGTTCCTGCTTCCTGGATTGGCAGTGGATGTCGTCACCCCCCCCCCCCCCCCCCCCCAAAAAAAAAAAAAAAAAAAAAAAAAAAAAAAAAAAAAAAAAAAACACTGGGTTTGTATGTGTATATTTATGTATGTGTACGCATATGTGTGCGTATATATATGTATATATTACATATAGTAATAATGCACATATATACACTTTTGGTTTCTACCGTCATGGTATCAATCAATAATATGTGTGCAGACAAGGTAAAAATTAAAAAAAAAAAAAAAAAAAAAAAGAAAATTGTTAACAATCTGAAAAATAAAAAATCAACTGACAATACAAATATAGACATGACTTTAGTCAAAAATATAATTGATACTATTGTAAAACCTTTTACCCATATTTGCAACCAATCATTCTTAACAGGCATCTTTCCAAATAAAATGAAAATAGCTAAAATAGTACCAATATACAAAAGTGGAGACAAACAACTATACACAAACTATAGACCGATATCACTCTTATCACAATTCTCCAAAATTCTAGAAAAACTTTTTGTAGCAAGACTTGATAGCTTTACTGAAAAACACCAATTACTAAGTAATAACCAATATGGATTCAGAACCAACAGATCAACCTCAATGGCAGTTATAGAACTGGTAGAAAACATCTCTAAAGCAATAGACAATAAACAATACACTGTGGGGGTCTTCATTGACCTAAAAAAAGCATTTGACACAATAGATCATAAAATACTATAAAAAAAATTATATCGATATGGAATCAGGGGTATTGCCCTCTCTTGGCTGGAAAGCTATTTAGATAAAAGAATGCAATTTGTTAGCCTAAACGGAGTCGAGTCGGAACCCTTAGAAATAACTTTTGGAGTTCCTCAAGGCTCTGTACTAGGGCCAAAATTATTTATCCTATATATAAACGATATATGTAAAGCCCTACGAAAAATGCAGTGTGTCTTATTTGCAGACGACACAAGCCTGTACTTATCTGGTACAGATCTGGAGCAGCTCCTGCATGTAGTACAGAAGGACCTCAACATAATGAATAAATGGTTTAAAATAAATAAGTTATCTTTAAATATCAGTAAAACCAAATTCATTGTTTTTGGCAACAAAATGATAAATGTTCCAATAAACCTAATTATTAATAACATAAAACTAGAACAAACAAACACTAGTACATTTTTAGGAATAACTATTGATGAAATACTCATATGGAAGCCATATATTAATACCTTAAAAAGAAAATTATCTAAAACAATAGCTATATTATATAAAATGAAAGGTATTATAAATAAAAGATCATTACAAGTACTATACAGATCCCTACTACTCCCATACCTGACTTATTGTGTGGAAGTGTGGGGGAATACGTACAAATCAATAATTCATCCCATTTATATTTTACAAAAAAAAGCAATTAGAATTGTAAACTTGGCTGATTATCTTGCACCAACAAACCCACTTTTCATTCATAACAATACACTTAAATTCCAAGACATAGTTAATCTGAACACCACTGTTATAATATACAAGGCTTACAACAATTTACTTCCGGGCTGCATGCAGGAACTGTTCAAGCCAAGAGAGGGCAAACACGACCTCAGGGGAACTGCAATGTTTGACACAACAACAGTTAGAACAAATGCAAAGGGAAGATGTATTTCTGTTTTAGGAGTAAAACTGTGGAACTCATTAGAAAATGACCTTAAACTAGCAAATTCAATAAAAGCATACAAGATATTATTCAAAGCAAAGGTAATGGACACATATATAGAAACACAATAAACAAACAATGAAGAATGCACACATGCACGAGATAAAATGACAACTTAAATTTGTTTTGCCGGTTTCCTTAGCATCTTTTCACTTTCTGTTTTCAGAGCTATCATTATTATTATTATCATATTATTGCTATTATTATTATTATTATTATTATTATTATTATTATTATTATTATTATTATTATTATTATTATTACTATTACTATTATCATTATCATCACCATCATTATTATTATTGTTATTATTATTATTATTATTATTACTATTATTATTATTATTATTATTATTATTACTATTATTATTATTCTGTGTAGAGTTATGATACTTCATTTGTTTTTTTGTATATTTTATTCTGTTAAAAGGTGGGCAAAATAAGCTTTATGCTTCAAGCCCAGACCTTTTCGGTCAAATCACAATGTTGACCAGGGAAAAACCTGTGTTATCTTGTTTGTTGATTTTTAATTTTTGTTTGTGATTGACCAAAATAAATATTTACTACTACTACTACTAATGTGTTTTTAATTCTATTCACAACTTTTTTAACTTGTGTTTTAAATGTGAGTTGTGAATCTACTAAAGATTCATCTTGCTTCTACCTACAACCTTTCGGTTACAAATGTACCGAATAAATAGATATCCATTCATACAAGTAAAGAAAGGACCAGAGAAACAGCAGCAGGAGTCCCAGCAGCTGATCAGGGTCCTGGTTTGTCCACCAGGGGGCGCTGTTTCCCCGGAGCTGTTAGCTGGTGGCTAAAGCCACAGGGCTAGCGGCTTCACCAAGGACACACGGAGGAAAATGTAGTTTAATGTGTCTTTTCTCGAGCGGAGCAGGAATAAGCCCATGTTTCCTGCAGGTTTGTGCAGCAGCTCCGTGCGCAGGTAAAGGTGTCTCACCTGGACGGGGTTTCAGGAGGTTCAGGTTCAGAACAGAAGGATCAGCTGTTTTGTGTTTGGTTTTGCTCTTTATTTGCTGTTACATCATGGATGTATTATTTAACGTGTTACATCCATTAATCTGACTGCAGGCAGTTCACACGCGCACTAAAACAGAGTTTAAGTATTAATAAGTAAACAGAGTTGTGATTAAATATGTAAATTTGATTTGATTTTATTTCAAACATGCATGATAAAAAAGAGTAAAAAAACAGAATACAAATATATACAGGACTGTCTCAGAAACTTTGAATATTGTGATTTTCTGTAATGCAATTACAAAAACAAAAATGTCATACATTCTGGATTCATTACAAATCAACTGAAATATTGCAAGTCTTTTATTATTTTAATATTGCTGATCATGGTTTACAGCTTAAGAAAACTCAAATATCCTATCTCAAAATATTAGAATATTCTGGGAATCTTAATCTTACACTGTAAGCCATAATCAGCAATATTCAAATAATAAAAGGCTTGCAATATCTATGAGCAACACAAAATACCTCTTTTTAAAATCGAAATATCAGTTTCACCTAAAAGAAAACAGTATTTGTTGACTTTTACGAGCCTTGTTTACCCGTCGTGACCTTGTGTCTCTGCTTTAGGCAAACAAACAAAAAACAGCCAAAGTATGAGCTATTTTTTGTGTTTTTGTCCTTGTTGGAGGTTTTTTTTTGTCCAGTTGGTCTTTAAATTAGTTTAAAAAACACGGCACTGGTGTTTGTTATCCCACCAAAGAAGCTAAATAGTAGACTGTGCCTGACGTTACTATGGTAACCATGAAAGCAGATTTTCATGCTTTTCTTCAGTGTGGTGTACTGCAGGTTAGAAAGTTAGTTTGTAGACTTTTTATTGATCCATTCAGGAACTGATTTCTGAATGAATGAATTCAACATTTATTGAATTCAGGTTAAATCACCATGGCAACTTGTTAAAAACCTTTGTGTGTCTGGAGATCATCTTCAAGGTCTGAACTCTCACTTACCCACTTGTCTTGCTTCTGGTTTACTTCAGAGGCCATAGTCTCTCTCTCTCTCTCTCTCTCTCTCTCTCTCTCTCTCTATATATATATATATATATATATATATATATATATATATATATATATATATATATAACTCAGTTTAGTTTTTTCAGTTTAGTTTAGTTTATTTCGGTCATGACATAAAAAAAAATAAATAAATAAAAAACCAAGAGTAAAACTGACAACAAGAAAACGTTCAATTGTTCAAAGATAACATAACAAAAAAAGTTTCCAGTATACAAATAAACAAATAACATCTAGACCGAAAAAGGGGTAGGCTGAAGCAAAGCTTATTATTTTCCTACCCTCAAAAAGATTAATTAAATTAATAAAATAAAAGCAAAAAGTAAGAGAAAGACTGCCCGTAAAACAAATTGCCTCTGTAGGGATAACAAACATTCCTCAAAAAATAAAAGATTTTTAAAATAAAGGTGCAGTCTACATGTTACCTTCATCCTTAAAAAATCAAAGCAAATCACCAATTAAATAAATAAATACCCAAATCAACATCAAGTCACTCATTAATTTAATATAAGGAAATCATCCTTCTTTTCAATGTTTTTTTAAATAAATTTAAAGTTCTACATAATTTCAAATCTATATCTAATTTATTCCATACATCCACCGCTGCCACTGTAGCATCTTAGTTTGGTGTTGGTTCTGATTGTTGATTTTCTGTATATACTTTCCCCTCTGAGGTTGTAATGGCTTTGTCTTAAATTTAACATATTTTGGATACAGTCTGGCAGCATGTTATTGTTGATTTTGAACATGAGCTGTGTAGTTTTGAAGTCCACCAGTTCATTGAATTTAAGCTCATTTGAATCTATAAATAATTGATTGGTTGGGTGCTTGTATCCAACTTTGTTTATGAGTCGCATTGCTTTTTTTTTAAGTAAGAATATTGGTTTCGTGATTGTCTTGAATGTGTATCCCCATACTTCTATACAGTATGTTATATATGGTTTTATTAAAGATTGATACAGTTTTAATGCGTTTAATGTTAGAATATTTTTACATTTATATAGAATTGCAATGGTTTTTGATATTTCGTTTTTTAGGAAGTTAACGTGAGGCTTCCAGCACAGCTTATGATCAATAACCACTCCAAGAAACTTATTAACAAAAACTCTTTCCACTTCCACATTATCAATAGTGATTTGTACACTTTGGTTAATAGGTCGATTTCCAAAAATAATAAATTTAGTTTTACTTATATTTAATGATAACTTATTCACATCAAACCACCTTTTTATTTTCTTAAGTTCAGTTTCTACTGTATTTAGGAGCTTTTCTAAGTGTTTACCTGAAAAAAAAAGGTTTGTATCATCAGCAAATAAAATACAATTTAGTATACAGGATACTTTGCAAATATCATTAATGTACAGTGAGAAGAGCTTTGGGCCTAATACTGAGCCTTGTGGTACCCCACATGTCACCATCCTTTGTTCAGACTTTTCATTATTTATCTGGACATATTGATAACGGTCTTCTAAATAATTCAACTCAAATATCCTATCTCAAAATATTAGAATAATCTGGGAATCTTAATCTTAAACTGTAAACCATAATCAGCAATATTAAAATAATAAAAGGCTTGAAATATTTCAGTTGATTTGTAATGAATCCAGAATGTATGACATTTTTGTTTTTTTAAATTGCATTACAGAAAATAAAGATCTTTATCACAATATTCTGATTTTCTGAGACAGTCCTGTATGGAGACTTCAGTCCTGCAGCCCAGGTTTCATTTTCATTTCATGTGTGTGTCTGTGTGTGTATATACAGGTTGTTTTTTTTAAATGTATTTAGTTAATAATTAGAATCTGAAAGAGCCCACTTCCTCTTTCAAAATGCAAAAAAATCTGAGCTTTTGTCATTACTTTAGCTCTTGTAATAACTCAGAAAACATAATGATTTGCATTTAAGCGTTAATGTTTCCCTCGTCGTAGACTTTCTCAGCTTCTCAGTGTCTGAATATCTAAACCAGGTCGTAATCCCTCACTCTGAAATGTCTAAAGTGGAGTTCAGAGTTAGAGCCTGGACTCACATTCGGGATGTTTTTCTCTTTCACAACGATTTACTCATAAAATAAATCCGTTTTACTTCATCAGATGTTGTGTGTTTGTGACTCTAATGGGCTTTATAAACCATGGTTGGAAGCAGGATCCTGGACGTTACCTCCTTCAGAAAGTTATTAAAAAAACATCTTATTCTATCTTAACCTTCAATGTCTTTATCTTTAATGTAATCCAGACCTTGCATCCACGTTCTCTTTATAAATTTGTTGTACATTCTCTTTGTTATTTCATCGGGCTTCGGCCTTCGTTCCCTCCATGCACTGTTTTAAAAAAAAATTGTGCTAAATAAATAAATGAAATGAAAATGAAACCTGGGCTGCAGGACTGAAGCCTCCATACAGGACTGTCTCAGAAAATTAGAATATTGTGATAAAGTTCATTATTTTCTGTAATGCAATTAAAAAAACAAAAATGTCATACATTCTGGATTCATTACAAATCAACTGAAATATTGCAAGCCTTTTATTATTTTAATATTGCTGATTATGGCTTAGGATTGAGTTTAGGATTAAGATTCCCAGAATATTCAAATTTTTTGAGATAGGATATTTGAGTTTCCTTAAACTGTAAGCCATGATCAGCAATATTAAAATAATAAAAGGCTTGCAATATTTCAGTTGATTTGTAATGAATCCAGAATGTATGACATTTTTGTTTTTGTAATTGCATTACAGAAAATCCCAATATTCTAATTTTCTGAGACAGTCCTGTACATGTGTACATTCCTTTCTGGCATCAAATCTGTCAATTATTAATCTCGTTTGCTGTTGCGTCACTGCTGATACTCGGCCCGTCCTTCATTCAGCTTTCTCCCTCTCACAGGCTGCTTTCAGCGGAGCGTTGGAGGCTCCGACGACTGAAGGGAAATCTCTGCAGATTTAATTTCTCACACTCAGCTGCAGGTAGGCGTTATTCTGTGAAAGTAACACTTCAGTTTCATGTAACTTATTTGATTTGTGTTGGAATGATCAGGGTTTGTTTCCAGTATTTCCTGCTTTGACCAGCCAGTTGTTCCTCTTCAGGGGTTTTTCTTCATGCACGTTTTGCCCCGCAGGGTCCAGGATGAGCAAGAAGCTGCTGGTGGACGTGGACACGGGCGTGGACGACGCTCAGGCCATCATGCTGGCGCTGGCCGCCCCCGGCGTGAAGCTGCTGGGCATCACGTGTGTCCACGGCAACACGGCGGTGGAGAACGTCTGCAGGAACACGCTGCGAGTCCTGCAGGCGTGCAACAGGCTGGAGGTGAGCGCTCCCCCACGCAACTCAACCTGAAGCAACAGGTTCTTATTATTGCAGGTTTAGATCGAAAGACCTACAGGACTGTCTCAGAAAATTAGAATATTGTGATAAAGTTCTTTATTTTCTGTAATGCAATTACAAAAACTAAAATGTCATACATTCTGGATTCATTACAAATCAACTGAAATATTGCAAGCCTTTTATTATTTTAATATTGCTGATCATGGTTTACAGCTTAAGAAAACTTAAATATCCTATCTCAAAAAATTTGAATATTCTGGGAATCTTAATCTTAAACTGTAAACCGTAATCAGCAATATTAAAATAATAAAAGGCTTGCAATATTTCAGTTGATTTGTAATGAATCCAGAATGTAGGACATTTTAGTTTTTTTAATTGCATTACAGAAAATAAAGAACTTTATCACAATATTCTAATTTTCTGAGACAGTCCTGTAATTAGAATAAACATGTTGTGATTTAAAAAAGAAACAGTATCATTGTTTCAAAGTCCAAACTCTTTAGAAATCAGTTTTCTGGACTGGAAACTGTTGAAATTAACTAAGAGAGATGGTTTAAACCTCTATATTAATCTTTAGTCTTAAATTGCCCTTTCCAACTTTCAACCATCACCTCACAGTAGTCAGGGAATAAACGCCTGGTTCTCACTTTAACTTCAGATATATTTCTAAGCTGCTGAAGTTCATGTTGAAGTTGTGGATAACAGCTGGAGCGGCAGGTTTCCTGGACTCCCGCGGGGCTTTACCCTCAGTAAAGCGTGACTTTCATTTGCCTGCATCATGTGACGAGTCAGCGCCGTAAAACAATGACCGTTTGTTTCCCAAGTCACTTGACTTTGTGCAGAATATTCAACTGCCCTGGCTATCGATGATTAGAGTTTATTTCTCCTCATGGTGACATCTGTTGCTGATTTTTCTTCTCCAACGTTACAAACACACAATATGTTCACGGTTGTGGAAAAACCTATTAAAGGCTCTTTAACAGGTTCTTTCCAACCAGGTGAATAACTGGACTGAAACTGAGTGTCTAAATCCAGATTTCAGTAGATTTAGGGTGCTTTCAGACCTGTGGCCCGTTTGTTTTGTTCTGATTCAGGGCCTAAATCGATACAGTTGTTTCGTTTTTTTAGGAGATCTCGGCTCGCTTGTTTTGTCCCGCATCCGAGCGCGATTGCTGTGTTCACATGTACCAAACCAACCGATCTTTAGGGGGAAACGCTCCCTGTTTCGGAACAACTGCTCCAAACAGGACAGGAGTGAAAGCACCCTTAATTAAACAATTGCATCCAAAAGGGTCAGAACCTACATCTGCGTGTTGATGCAGAATGACGATGAAACAAAGGAAGTATAAGGATTTTAAGGCATAAAGGATGATTCATTTTTACGATTCAAGTAAACAAAAACATATTTTTTTTTAACTAAAGCCTGAGTTATGGTTCTGCGTCAAAACGACGCCGTGCCTACGGCGTAGGGTACGCGTCTACGCGTCTACACTGACGTACCTCCCAAAAATAGTAACTACGTGTCGAGGCGACGCAGACCAAACGCAGACGGAGAGGGGTGTGATTGGTTCGCTTGGAAGTAACACATTTCCGGTTTCCAGTTTGAAGCAGTCATGAACTTTCAGCGCTCTTTTCTTCGTTTATGTGTGATCTTTTTTTTTTTTTTTTTTTTTTTTGCACAATAGTTGTCCTTATTTCTTTGATTCACTGTGGCCGGAAAAAGTCGGATAACCATTCAGGAAAAGATCGCAAATTAGTGGTCACGGGGGGTACTGCACCGCGGAGAAATGAAGTGACGGAGAAGTCCGAAGGTTCATGACGGCGTCACGGTGACGGCGTAGGCACGGCATCGATTTGACGCAGAACCATAATTCAAGCTTTAGAGGTACCAGCAATAACAGGCCAGAAGGTTATAAGCCAGTTTTCTCATCATTGTATGAAGCTTTTTTTTTTTTTTTTAAACACACACACATACAGTACATATATACATATATTTATATATATATATATATATATATATATATATATATATATATATATATATATATATATATATATATATATAAAAAAGGGGGATTGGAAGGGGGGCATCCACTGCAAGTCAGAAAACACACAACGGGCACAAGCTCTCAAAACAAAGTAACAGAAACGGGAACAGGCAGAGACAGAAACAGCAACCATTCCAGGTCTCTAAAACTAAATCAGGACTATTACTGCGATTATCTGTCCCCCAAAACTGTGCGGTGAGCAGACAAAAACATCTTTAAGGTCAGTGTTAATCTTTTTTTGAGCAGACTAACAATCTGCACACTCAGTCGGGCCAAGGCTATACTTCTGCTGCTCTCAGAGGTTTTAGTTTAATCAAATGGCCAAGGCTGAATTTTCCACCACATACACGTCACATACACGGGGGTTATAATTTAAGAGGAAAATTTAATTAAAAAAAAACAATGTGTTCATTCTAATAGGAAAAGCATGTGTATCTCAGTTGTTGGAGTGGATCTAGGGAATGGGTTGGGTGACGGGTTGAAGCAATGTACAAATATAAATCAATTTAAAAAACGGTACAAAAATTAAGTTCTGGGAAGTTATTTGATTGAGGAGGAGTTATGTTAAGGAAAGATTGTGTTTGTTAGCTAGTTAGGTGCAAAGGCACAACCAATGGGAAAATCTGTAGCCTAATAGGTAAATTAGCAGCTATTTATTATTAATATTAATGTTTAATTTATGATAGAGGTAACAAAGGGGCAGGGTTAAATAAGTTTTACTTCTACCTGCTCCTTTTCGGACAGTTTTTTTTCCCCCCTGTTTGTATTACGTTTTTGTTGTTGTTGCTTTTTTTCTGTATGTTTTGAATTTGTTTTAAAATTTTATATTTTTTTCCTTATGTGTTTGAAATAAACGTAAAAAATAAAAAAAATACACGTACTCGCTTAAAAGGAGAGTTTCTACGACGGAGTATTAGGGCCAAACTAAGACAAAAAAAAGAAGGAAATTACGAGAATAAAGTCATAATATAATGAGAATAAAGTCGTAAAATTACGAGAATAAAGTCATAATGTTGCGAGAATAAAGTCGTAATAGATTTTTGATTTGATTTGAACTTTTTATTTACGTGTCATGCACATGACATGCAAGACACCAAAAAAGAGAGAAAGGAACATGAAGCAAATGAAAGCCAGACAACAGACCTTGTACCAATTAAACATATAAACAATCCTGACGCTTTATCCAGGCTTCAGAAACAAAATGAGCCAACTTAAAAACATTGAAACTAAACAACCCGTCCATTCTATCATCGTCAGAGCACCAGAACATTTCCGGTTTTTTAACAAACATTTCAGTAAATGTATAGAATAAAGTCGTAATATTATGAGAATAAAGTTGTAAAATTACGAGAATAAAGTCGTAACATTACGAGAATAAAGTCGTAACTTTACGAGAATAAAGTCTTAACGTTACGAGAATAAAGTCGTAATTTATGAGAATAAAGTCGTAATATTACAAGAATAAAGTGTTAATTTATGAGAACTCTAACAGGAAGAGCATCTTCTCCCTGTGTTAAAATGTTAAATATTGAGCATCTTGTATATTCATCAAGTTATATTTATATATTATATAGTTATATAACTTTATTCTCAAAATATTACGACTTTATTCTCGTAATATTACGACTTTATTCTCGCAACATTATGACTTTATTCTCATATTATTATGACCTTATTTTTCGTAATTTCAAAATTTTTTTCTTAGTTTGGCCCTAATACTCGTAAGTTTCAGTCAGTCCAGGTCATATAAACTATATTTGAATTTATGATGGAGAGCAACCCTAAGAACCCCCCCCCCCCCATCTGCTTTCTGATGATAAAACTGGGCAGAATGAGCCGTTACAGTTAAAAACTGGTCAGGAAGTCGAACAAGCACAACTCTGGAAGCCTGGATTCTCTTTTTGTATCTGCAAATAAACTAAAAATGGAAGGTTATGATTCTCTTTCTTGAATCTCAGCCGTTATCTCGTGTGCTCTTGTTGTTCCCGGACAGATCCCTGTGTTTAAAGGAGCGTCCAAGTCCATCCTGGGGGAGAGCATCAACGCAGGTCATTTCCACGGGGAGGACGGGCTGGGCGACGCCCCGGACCCCGACGCCCCGGGCCTGGAGCTGGTCCAGGAGGAGGGCGCCGTGGCCGCCATGATCCGGATCGTGAACGAGAACCCGGGAGAGGTGAGAGACGCAGAGCGGCAGCTCGTGTTCCTCTGGCTCGTCCTGAACCTGCTCGTCTGTCCCAGGTGTCGCTGGTCGCCACGGCGCCGCTCACCAACCTGGCGCTGGCCGTGAAGATGGACCCGGATCTGCCGAGCAAGCTGAGAGGACTCTACGTCATGGGAGGAAACACCGAGTGTCAGTGAGACCCGTTCAGATTAGTTATTCCATATATGGATGGAGAAGGTTACTCAAATAAATCAGGGATTCTGCTGAAAAACGGTAGCGCTCTCGCAAATACTCATCGGGGAAAGATAAAATGTCATACCATGGTCTTATCACGGATAATTTGGGCTTCTATGTGTAACAAGTTGCAGCAGCCCTCCTGAACTTGCGCTTAAATACCCGAACATAACTGGGTTACCTGAACAAAACCGGCATAAAGGCCCTGACACACCAAGCCGATTTTCGGCCGTCGGTGTGCGTCTGTCGGCATAGTTTCCGGTCCCGCACGGTGTGTCCCGCACGTCGCCACAGGTCGGCCTCCCGTCGGGAGCTTTTCGGTGTCGGCCGTCGGTCACCAGCTCACTCTGTGATTGGCTGTTCCCAGAATTTCCCAGAATGCTTTTCGTCGTCATTTGCGGAGTGAATAAAAAAAAAAAACATGGCGGACATTTCTTATGAATAAAATCAATATTTTGAGTTAGTTTCTGCATAAAAATGCGTTTTGATTACATTTCTATCGAGAAATAAATATTTTACTTTCATAATATTCACTCGGTGAATGTACATAATCACTCGCTTGTCTTTTTCAAACCGCGCCAGAATAAAGGCTGATTTATGGTTCCGCGTTAAATCGACGCAGAGCCTACGCCGTAGGTTACGCGGCACGCACGCCGTACCCTACGCCGTACCCTACGCCGTACCCTACGCCGTACCCTACGCCGTAGGCTCTGCGTCGATTTAACGCGGAACCATAAATCAGCTCCGGAGCCGGCAGGCAGAAATCTGGAAATTTTCGGAGCAAATTTCTTAACAGGTGTAGCTACAACTGTTAGATTTCATCTATTAAACCAATCTTCCTAAATGATTTATTTCAGCCAGCGGTAATTCTCCAGAGTTTTGTCCGCTGCCTGCTGGTATGGAGTGGAATTACCTCTCACGCATGAGCAGAACGTATGTGCTAGTTCGCCGTCGGGTGTCGTATTTGCGGTGTGTCTAGTGCGCCCGACACAGGCGACGCGAGCCGACACGGCAGTCGGCAGAGAGCGGGCGACGCCGGATCGGTGTGTCAGGGCCTTTAAACCTCCCCCTACCAGGTTATATGTTCAGAGCCTATGTTACCATGGTGACTTACTTAACCTGACCATTTTGGAACAGAAATCCCAGGTTTACCATTTACCCTGGGTTAACATACCCAGTTTAGCCAGTAAACCTCCTTCCTGGAATACCCCCCTGGTCTCTGTTGTGCCTGGTCTAGTCAAATTGTAAACATTTAAATTATCGATTGTGAGATGAACCTTTGTCCCCCGGAGTTTCTGGCTCCGGACCAACTGGTCCAGATCCAGATCCAGGTCCAGGTCCAGGTTCAGGTTCTGTGAGTCCGACTCTTCTGCTTCCTGTGTTGCAGCTCGAGGAAACGTGACGATCTGCGGTGAGTTCAACTTCACCGCCGACCCGGAAGCCGCTTACATCGTTCTGAACGAGTACCGCTGCCCCACGTACCTGGCCTGCTGGGAGTTCACCTGCTACAGCAAGCTGTCCTGGGTAACACGCTGCACCTGAACGCACCACGCTGCACCTGAACACACCACGCTGCACCTGAACACACCACGCTGCACCTGAACGCACCACGCTGCACCTGAACGCACCACACTGCACCTGAACGCACCACGGCATACATGGGGGTGTAACGGTACACAGAGGTCATGGTTAGAGTATTAGGGCCATGCAGGAGAAAAAATATTTGAGAGGAAAAGATATCTTTTTTATTGTGCGCTTTTTTCTCAACATTTCATCTTTTTTATCGAAATTGTACTTCAACATTGATCTTGACATTTCGCCTTTTTTCTCAAAGTGCATAATGAAAAAGAAATCTTCCTCCTCTAAAATATTATTTTTATTTTTCTCCTGCCTGGCCCTATTACTCTTCCGTAAGGTACAAGTTTGGTACAACGGGGAAAAAAGAAAGGTAGAAAATAATATTTTGTTCCTTTTAATTTAGAAAAATGTAACCAACAATAATGGCTTATTGGTCCTAAGTTTTAGTGAAGCAGTTCAGTTCTGCTGCAGTGGAAAAAGAGAACTGAACATAAAGTAGCAGTTTAGTCCACTGTTATTTTGTATTATTCTTTTTTCTTCCTGGTTTGGGTTCAGTTTATTTTACACATTAGAGAAGAAAAGCATGAACATTTCCATTGTTCTGTCTGGAATGTATATAATTTGAAAAGATAACGTTCCTTTCTTTCAGATATTCGATCAACAAATATTTCAAAAGCAAGTGTTATTTATCCTATTTAAAACAAACATAAAAATCTGGTTCGTGTAGTTCAGTTTGATTTTCTAAAAAAGACGGGGAATGAATTGTCCAATCATATTAGATTAAAAACAACAACATACGAGTCACGATACTGATTGCTGATTCGTTGCTGATAACTGAGTTTCCTTTATGAATCTAATTCAGACCAATTAAAACATCCTCAGGTCACTGCTGATCAAATGTTGGAGAGTTTACACTGGATTCTGTTTGACCGGCGCCCCTTACTATTATTTTGGAACCAAATAAATATTTAAACAACATTTAATTACTATTGACAGTCCTCCACAGACTGAAATAACACCTTCTTTAAATTAGGACTGGGGATCGATTCAAATGTCAAGAATCGATTCGATTCCGATTCTTAAGATTCAGAATCGATTATCAGGATTTGATCCGATTCGATCTTGATTTGGGTTACTGTTATTAAAACTGTTTTTTGAGCTGTTGCATTAATTCTATGACTGTAGTTATGCAAAATATTACTACTAGTATTATATTGAGATTCAACAGCAAGTATTGCAGCTAATGATGCTGTAAGGACTAATCAGCTCCCAGAATGCTGATAGAACTGCTTTCAGAAACATCGTGGGTCAGAATTATCAAACAGATCCAGGGCAGCAAACAGTCGTATGAAATCAGTTAATTTTTTTTAACACGTTCCGTTTCTATTTTTTCCATTTTCTGTGTTTTTCAGTTTTTAATTTTTGAAAATTTGGTTTTTAGCATTTTATGCAAATTTAACCCCAATAAAGTATATAAAGTGAAAACTTTAATGTTTTCATACTTTTAAACAGATTAAAAGGCAAAAAAATGGCAGTAGTTATTCTCGTGTCCAAAAAAATATTCTTTTTTTGGGGATGAACAAAAAATTCCAAAAGTTAGTTGTATGAAATAAATAATGTGACTACTGGGATTAAAGTTCATCGGGCGAAAATGTAATAATGAAAAAAAAAAAAAAAAAAAAAAATCAATCTTTAGACATACGAATCGATTTTTAGGAATTAATATGAGAATCGATTTAGAATTGGAAAATCTATTTTTTTCAACACAGGACCAGTTTTAATAATTTACGTAAGAATATTAAGGCCAAGCAGGAGAAAAATAAAAATAATATTTTGGAGGAGGAAGATTTTTTTTTTTCATTATACACTTGACACGTGTCAAGAAATGTCAAGTAAAAAGTCGAAATGTTGAGAAAAAGGGCGAAATTTCAACTTTATTCACGAAATTTCGACTTGTATTTCAACATTAATCAACATTTCAACTTTTTTCTCAACATTTCGACTTTTTTCTCGAAGTGCACAATAAAAAAAAAATCTTCCCCTCTCAAATATTTTTCTCCTGCATGGCCCTAATACTCTTCCTTAATAATTATTTGCATCTTACACATTTTTCTTCTTGATTTGACGGGGGCGGCGCTCTAGCGCCCCCTACTGACCCGTGATACCTGATATCTCCTCAGGAGTTCTGCGACGCCTGGTTGGCCCAGGACTCCCCCAAAGCTCGCTTCATGGCCAAGATCTTCCAGCACAGCATCAAGATGAGCCACAGCGAGCGCATCGAGAAGGAGTTCGTGGCCGGCTCGGGCTTCATCTCCTGCGACTCGTACGCCATGGCGGCCGCCGTGGACGACGCCTTCATCGTGGAGAGCGAGCGCCACCCGGTCAGCGTGGAGCTGACGGGCCGACACACCCGTGGGATGATGGTGGTGGACACGGTGGGGCTGCTGGAGAAGAGCCACGCCGCCGTCATCATGAAGAAGGTGGACATGGAGAAGTTCAAGCAGATGATGATGGCGGCCCTGCAGTAGCATCTCACTGGTCGTCATGGAAACGGTGGAGGAGTTTAATGTATAGAGGGTTTGCATTGACGTCACTTCCCCACTGGACCAGCCCCCTTACTCACACTGAGTGGTAAAAACTGCTGCAACTAGTGGAGAAGACGGGATAACAGCCGAGATTTTTTTTTCATTATGCACTTCGAGAAAAAAGTCAAAATGTCGAGAAAAAAGTCGAAATGTTGAGAATAATGTTGAAATACAATTTCAAGAAAAAAGTCGAAAATGTTGAAAAAACAATCGAAATGTCGAGAAAAAAGTCGAAATGTTGAGATTAATGTTGAAATACAATTTCAAGAAAAAAGTCAAAAATGTTGAGAAAAAAGTCGAAATGTCGAGATTAATGTTGAAATACAATTTCAAGAAAAAAGTCGAAAATGTTGAGAAAAAAGTCGAAAATGTTGAGATTAATGTTGAAATACAATTTCAAGAAAAAAGTCGAAAAAGTTGAGAAAAAAGTCGAAAATGTTGAGAAAAAAGTCGAAATGTCGAGATTAATGTTGAAATACAATTTCAAGAAAAAAGTCAAAAATGTTGAGAAAAAAGTCGAAAATGTTGAGAAAAAAGTCGAAATGTCGAGATTAATGTTGAAATACAATTTCAAGGAAAAAGTCAAAATTTTGAGAAAAAGACAAAATGTTGAGATTAATGTTGAAATACAATTTCAAGGAAAAAGTCAAAATTTCAAGAATAAAGTCGAAATGTTGAGAAAAAAGGCGAAATTTCGACTTTATTCTTGAAATTGTATTTAAACATTAATCTCGACATTCCGACTTTTCTCTTAAAGTGCACAATAAAAAAAAATCTTCCCCTCTCAAATATTTTTTCCCAGATGATGATGGGCAGTAGGGGCGCCTCACTGGTCGTCATGGAAACGGTGTAGGAGTTGAATGTATAGAGGGTTTGCATTGACGTCACTTTCACACTGGACCAGGGGCCTTACTCACACTGAGTGGTAAAAACAGCTGCAACTAGTGGAGAAGACGGGATAACAGCCGAGATTTTTTTTTCATTATGCACTTCGAGAAAAAAGTCAAAATGTCGAGAAAAAAGTCGAAATGTTGAGAATAATGTTGAAATACAATTTCAAGAAAAAAGTCGAAAATGTTGAAAAAACAATCGAAATGTCGAGAAAAAAGTCGAAATGTTGAGATTAATGTTGAAATACAATTTCAAGAAAAAAGTCAAAAATGTTGAGAAAAAAGTCGAAATGTCGAGATTAATGTTGAAATACAATTTCAAGAAAAAAGTCGAAAATGTTGAGAAAAAAGTCGAAAATGTTGAGATTAATGTTGAAATACAATTTCAAGAAAAAAGTCGAAAAAGTTGAGAAAAAAGTCGAAAATGTTGAGAAAAAAGTCGAAATGTCGAGATTAATGTTGAAATACAATTTCAAGAAAAAAGTCAAAAATGTTGAGAAAAAAGTCGAAAAAGTTGAGAAAAAAGTCGAAATGTCGAGATTAATGTTGAAATACAATTTCAAGGAAAAAGTCAAAATTTTGAGAAAAAGACAAAATGTTGAGATTAATGTTGAAATACAATTTCAAGGAAAAAGTCAAAATTTCAAGAATAAAGTCGAAATGTTGAGAAAAAAGGCGAAATTTCGACTTTATTCTTGAAATTGTATTTAAACATTAATCTCGACATTCCGACTTTTCTCTTAAAGTGCACAATAAAAAAAAATCTTCCCCTCTCAAATATTTTTTCCCAGATGATGATGGGCAGTAGGGGCGCCTCACTGGTCGTCATGGAAACGGTGTAGGAGTTGAATGTATAGAGGGTTTGCATTGACGTCACTTTCACACTGGACCAGGGGCCTTACTCACACTGAGTGGTAAAAACAGCTGCAACTAGTGGAGAAGACGGGATAACAGCCGAGATTTTTTTTTCATTATGCACTTCGAGAAAAAAGTCAAAATGTCGAGAAAAAAGTCGAAATGTTGAGAATAATGTTGAAATACAATTTCAAGAAAAAAGTCGAAAATGTTGAAAAAACAATCGAAATGTCGAGAAAAAAGTCGAAATGTTGAGATTAATGTTGAAATACAATTTCAAGAAAAAAGTCAAAAATGTTGAGAAAAAAGTCGAAATGTCGAGATTAATGTTGAAATACAATTTCAAGAAAAAAGTCGAAAATGTTGAGAAAAAAGTCGAAAATGTTGAGATTAATGTTGAAATACAATTTCAAGAAAAAAGTCGAAAAAGTTGAGAAAAAAGTCGAAAATGTTGAGAAAAAAGTCGAAATGTCGAGATTAATGTTGAAATACAATTTCAAGAAAAAAGTCAAAAATGTTGAGAAAAAAGTCGAAAAAGTTGAGAAAAAAGTCGAAATGTCGAGATTAATGTTGAAATACAATTTCAAGGAAAAAGTCAAAATTTTGAGAAAAAGACAAAATGTTGAGATTAATGTTGAAATACAATTTCAAGGAAAAAGTCAAAATTTCAAGAATAAAGTCGAAATGTTGAGAAAAAAGGCGAAATTTCGACTTTATTCTTGAAATTGTATTTAAACATTAATCTCGACATTCCGACTTTTCTCTTAAAGTGCACAATAAAAAAAAATCTTCCCCTCTCAAATATTTTTTCCCAGATGATGATGGGCAGTAGGGGCGCCTCACTGGTCGTCATGGAAACGGTGTAGGAGTTGAATGTATAGAGGGTTTGCATTGACGTCACTTTCACACTGGACCAGCCCCCTTACTCACACTGATGGTAAAAACAGCTGCAACTAGTGGAGAAGACGGGATAACAGCAGATTATCGGCTTAAATTAGCGTCAGTTGGACTTGACAGTGACCCGTACAGTACGGAAGAGTATTAGGGCCAGGCAGGAGAAAAATAAAAATAATATTTTAGAGGAGGAAGATTTTTGAAAGACAAGTTTGAAAGCTATATATATATATATATTTAAAAAAAAATGGCGACGTGATGACGTCATTGAACGCTATTTGTAACACAAATAGATCATAAACTGGTGCTTTTTGTTTTGTTTTTTATTTGAGTTATACTCTTTATATGTTATAATTCAACGTGAAATTGCATAATGTGAAGATTTGTTATCATTGTACTTTTTGCAAATGTTAAATAAAATGAAAAAAATAAAAAAATAGATCATAAACTGGCGTAAAGCTTGGTTGTGTCCCTTTCAATTTTTTTTTCATTATGCACGACAAAAGTCGAAATGTCGAGAAAAAAGTCGAAATGTTGAGAATAATGTTGAAATACAATTTCAAGAAAAAAGTCAAAATTTCCAGAAAAAAGTCGAAAATGAGAAAAAAGTCGAAATGTCGAGATTAATGTTGAAATACAATTGAGGAAAAAGTCGAAAATTTCTAGAAAAAAGTCGAAATGTTGAGAAAAAAGGCGAAATTTCGACTTTATTCACGAAATTGTACTTAAACATTAATCTCGACATTTCGACTTTTCTCTTGAAGTGCACAATAAAAAAAAATCTTCCCCTCTCAAATATTTTTTCCCTTGCATGGCCCTAATACTTTTCCGTGCGTACAAGAACCAGTGGTCCATGGACATTAATATTTGGTACAGTTACCAAGAACCAGTGATCCATGGACATTAATATTTGGTACAGTTACCAAGAACCAGTGATCCATGGACGTTAATATTTGACCACAAATCCAGTTTCCTGATATTTATATGAACTTAATTTCTACACCGGGGAAATACACGAAGCAAAGCTTGAAGGCTTACAAAAGTCTTGACGCTTGGTCCGACTTCAAGACAGGATTTGTTGGTGAAATTAAAGTGATGAGGACACCGAACTTTATGATTTGACCGTTTAACGTTAGCTACCCAAAAATCCAACATTACCTGATACAAAATGGGAACCGCAAATCCACGTTTCTGTCCTGGAATCCAGTTGTTTCTGCGAGTTGCAGCGATCCATTTGTCTCTCTGAAGCTTATTTTTCATCAGTCTGTAAAACGATAACTCAGATTTCTTCTAAATCTATGAGTACAGTCGATCGCACAACAGCTCTTTCTCATTTTAGATGTTTTCCAGTTGCTCAAACTGAAAGTTTACGCTGCCACTCAGTCTTTCTGCCACTCAGTGGGTGAAACCCGCTGTGAAGTCGCATCTGTGACGTCATCCGCATCCCCTCTATTCTCTTTGTTTCATGTTCCCCTGAGGGATTAAAACTGACTTTGGACTAATTTGTCATCATCACACATTAAAATATAACTTTTTTTCATCATTTATTTTTACTCATTTGCATTTTCATCACATATTTCACACATCTGGAATAACATTTCTCGTTTATACAAGTCAGGGAATAAGATGCTCCCCATCCAGCACTGACGGCTGCATGATCCCATCACACGTCTTTAGCGTGCACTAGTCTCCTCGTTTCTGTCCTTCAGACTGGTTTTATCTGCAACACACGTCGTCACACAAGCGGCTGCTTCTCTGATCACAGCCGTCTATCCGGCCTCTGCTCATCCGTGTGGCGGCAGCGGCATCGAGCCGGCGCCTCAGTATCCTTTCCTCCCTCTGAACCTCGACCTCGTGTCCAGCTACAAGCAGAAGTTAGAGGGAGAGAAGGTCAGGGTTCACGCTGCATCCTCACACTCGGGCCACGTTTGACTAATGGCACTTTTCCACCAGCACCTACTCAACTCTCCTCCTCTCGGTTTGGTTCTTTTCCACTAGGGGTCTAACGTGCCGAGTAGTTACTTTTCTGTATCTATTCTGCCGAGGTTTTAAGCGGCTGAGTCGGCTGTATCTGACGTCATCACACCCCAGGCCACCGATTGGTCGGGGGGTTGGAGTCAGACGTCTGAGTCAGGATGTGACATCAGAGAAAGAGACTCTGACGGAGATTCTGGTTCATTTTATTCGACCAGCAATGGCAGCAGAAGTCTGTTTCATGATCCAACTCTGAGGTGCAGATGTTCATAAACCTGGTGCTGAGGAGAGAATTAAAAAAGGGATCTAGACGGAGATAAGGAACGACCAGATCTACCAGGAGCTCTGTCACTTCATAGCTGCTCACGGCCTGTAGCACCCAATAATGTAATAATTTCCTGAAAATGTAATAACGCCTGAAAATGTAATAAAATTTGCATTTAACTCTCGAAAATGTAATAAAAAAAGAATAATATAAAAAAGAATTTAAAAAAATGTAATAAAACCCAATAATGTAATAACTTCCCCAATAATGTAATTAAAATATCCTGACTGATATTGTAATAACATTTTTACCATTTTTACCAATAATGTTACGTTATTGGGAATTTATTACATGCTACTCAAAGTCTGCAATTTAACCCAATAGTCATTCTGGTGTTTCAAATCCAGCGTATATAACATTCTTAGATACTTAAAACACAAAATGTAGAACTGTGGACTGAAAATGAACATATATATTACATTATTTGTCAAGTATTACATTATCAGTTTTGGAAAAAAAAAAAAAAAAAAGACCCACCTGAAAATGTAATAAATTCCCAATAATGTAATAAGGTATTACATTATCGGTAAAAATGTTATTACAATATCAGTCAGGATATTTTATTACATTATTGGATTTTATTACATTTTCGATTGAGTTAAGTGCAAATTTTATTACATTTTCAGGAAATTATTACATTATAGGGTGCTACACAGCTCCCAACTGACTTTTCAACAGCGCTGAGACAAACTAAAAAAAATTAAAAAGCGTCGCTACTTGAAGCTTCTCTCACTCTCATTTCTTAACTTGATATTGAACACAAGTCACAGACCCAGCAGCACATCTATCATCTCCTCCAGGTTCTACATTTTTAGTGTTGTTGTCTTCTCCGTTTAGATCACACAAATACGTCAGAGCAGCTTCGCTCCAACCCGCCTACTTCTGCTCCAGGTGCAAAAAGAAACCAGATAGTCGAAAAGAAACCAGGCCGAGTTGAGTCGAGCCGAGTAGGTGCTGGTGGAAAAGTGCCCTAAGCAAGTCGCTATAAAATAACCCTGCTGTTAAATGTGCATGTCATCATTAGTAGAGAAACTTCAGGTGAAATAAGGTTTTTATTTCTGAATGTGTGTGGACTTACCATTGACCTCTTGCACTCGAAGAAGGACGTCTGCAGGGCTCTACAGTGTCCTTCCTTCAGGCACTGGCTGGGCATCTTTCCTTCCTGACACACAAACAAACCGGTCAGAAGACGCGCTTGAGCGCGGCCGTCATGTCGGGTTCAAGTGCAATTCAGAGGTCGATGATGCCGAGATGTTTCTACAGAACTCCAACTAAACGGTACGACGGAGTATTAGGACCAAACTAAGACAAAAAAAAATGGAAATTACGAGAATAAAGTCGTAATATTACGACTTTATTCTCACAACAATATGACTTTCTCGTAATATTACGACTATATTCACGCAACATTAGGCTATGACTTTATTCTCGTAATATTACGACTTTATTCTCGTAATATTACAACTTTATACTCGCAACATTAGGTTTTGACTTTATTCTCGTAATTTTATGACTTTATTCTCGTAATTTCCAATTTCTTTTTTGTCTTAGTTTGGCCCTAATACTCCGTCGTAAAACGCTGCTCCAGAGAGAGAGGATGGAGGCAGTACTGACAAAGAAAGACTGGAAGAAAACATTGTTTCATCCAGAAATCCAGTTTTATCTTACAGATGAATATTTTGTTTGGTCAATTCT